>NC_057805.1:248884971-248894634 GCF_018294505.1 Triticum aestivum
GGGCCCTGCGGGCCGGCGGCGGGGATGAGGACGGCGGCGACGTGTCGCCACGGGATTGGCCGGGGCGCGGCGGCGGACGTGTCCGGCGCGGCGCGGAGGGAGAGGGTTAGGGTTCGTCTGCAGTTGTATTTCGGGATGCCCACATATTTATAGGTAGAGGGAGCTAGGAGACTCCAAATGAGGTGCGGTTTTCGCCCACACGATCGTGATCGAACGACCTAGTGCATGGAAGAGAGTTTGGTGGGTTTTGGGCTGGTTTTGGAGGGGGTTTTTGCTGGATACTCAAATGGACTTTGCGGATGCCCGGTTAACCATTGGAGTACCAAACGACCTCCGAATGGAACGAAACTTGACCAGTAGTCTCCGGGTGTTGTAAGAAGACCACTTGACAAGCCTCGGTCCATTCCGAGAAATTTTGACACACGCACACGAAAGAAAACAAGAGGGGTGCACCGGAGGAGATAGGAGCGCCGGATTGCAAAACGGACAACGGGGAAAATGCTCGGATGCATGAGACGAACACGTATGCGAATGCAATGCACATGATGACATGATATGAAAATGCATGACATGACAAAATACAAAACGGAAGACAAAACCCGACAACGGAGGGAAAAACATATCACATAGCCGAAAATGGCAAGAGTCGGAGTTACAAATATGGCAAGTTACATGCGGGGTGTTACAACACTCCACCACTACGAGAGGATCTCGTCCCGAGATCTAGGACTGAAAGAACTCCGGATATTCGGAACGGAGATGGTCCTCGCGTTCCCAGGTGGCTTCCCGGTCGGAATGGTGCGACCACTTCACTTTCAGGAATTTGATAGACTTGTTGCGAGTCTTGCGTTCAGTTTCTTCAAGAATAGCAACTGGGTGCTCATGATAAGACAAATCTTCTTGGAGGTCAATCTCTTCGAAGTTGATAGTGCGCTCAGGCGTCTTGAAGCACTTGCGGAGCTGTGACACGTGGAACACATCGTGCACGTTCGCGAAGTTGGAAGGAAGCTCAAGTTGATAGGCGAGGTCGCCTCTTTTGTCAATGATCTTGAAAGGACCCACGTATCTAGGGGCAAGCTTCCCTTTGATACCAAAGCGACGAGTGCCTTTCATTGGAGAGACGCGGAGGTAGACATGGTCTCCGATCTCGAAAGGCAAATCACGATGCTTACTATCATAGTAGCTCTTCTGGCGCGATTGCGCGGCTTTGAGATTATCACGGATGACTTTACACATTTCTTCACCTTCAGTGATTAAGTTATTGCCAAGAAGTTGGCGTTCACCAGTCTCTGACCAATTGAGAGGAGTACGACACTTTCTGCCATAGAGACTCTCGAATGGGGCCTTGCCCGAACTCGCTTGGAAGCTGTTGTTTTAGGAGAATTCAGCATATGGGAGACAATCTTCCCATTTCATGCCAAAGGAAATGACACAAGCCCTGAGCATATCTTCAAGAATTTGATTGACTCGCTCGACTTGGCCACTAGTTTGAGGGTGGAAAGCTGTGCTGAAGCGAATGTTTGTGCCCATGGCCTTCTGGAAGGAGTCTCAGAACTTAGAGGTGAAGATGCTTCCACGATCAGAAGAAATCAATTGTGGAATGCCGTGCAAAGAGACAATTCTGGAGGTGTAGAGCTCTGCCAGCTGAGCTGCTGTGATGGATTCTTTGATAGGAAGGAAATGAGCCACTTTAGAGAGCTTGTCGATGACAACGAAGATAGCATCATTTCCGCGCTTGGACTTGAGAAAACCAGTCACGAAGTCCATTTCGATATGATCAAACTTCCATTCTGGGATAGCAAGAGGTTGGAGGAGACCAGCTGGTCGTTGGTGTTCTGCTTTCACTCTTCGGCAGACATCACATTCATTCACGAATTGAGCAATTTCTCGCTTCATTCGAGTCCACCAATACGACTGCTTGAGATCATGATACATCTTCGTACTTCCAGGATGAATGGAAAGGAGAGAATTGTGCGCTTCATTCATTATGACTTTCCTTAGATCACCTTTCGGAACCACAATCCGGTCCTCGAAGAACAAAGTGTCTCTGTCATCAATGCGATAGCACTTGTATTTGGAAAGACCCTTGTCGACACCACATTTCACCTTCTTCACCATGGCATCAAGGAGTTGTGCCTCATGAATTTGATCTTCCAAAGTAGGAGATACTATGAGGTTGGCAAGAACGCCTTGAGGAATAACTTGGAGATTCAGCTTGCGGAAAACTTCACAAAGATCCGGTTGGAAAGGCTTGAGAATTAAGCTGTTGCAATAGGCCTTCCTGCTTAAAGTATCTGCAATGACATTTGCTTTGCCTGGAGTATATTCGATACTCAGATTGTACTCTTGAATCATTTCGACCCATCGAGTCTGCCTGAGGTTGAGGTTGGGCTGAGTGAAGATATACTTGAGACTCTTGTGATCAGTGAAAATGTCCACTTGTCTTCCCAACAAGAGATGTCTCCACGTAATCAATGCATGGACAACTGCCGCCAACTCAAGATCATGAGTGGGGTAGTTCTTCTCGTTGGGCTTCAACTGCCGAGAGGTATAGGCCACAACTTTCTTCTCTTGCATTAACACAGCACCGAGACCTGGGAGAGAAGCATCACAGAAAACTTCATACGGCTTGGATTCTTCAGGAGGAGTCAAGACAGGAGCTGTGACTAGTTTCTCTTTGAGAGTGTTGAAAGCAACGTCACACTCAGGAGACCAGACATACTTCACATGCTTCTGTAGGAGGTTGGAAAGAGCTTTTGCAATCTTGGAGAAATTCTCAACGAATCTTCGACAATAGCTTGCAAGACCCAGAAAACTGCGGAGCTGCTTGACATTTTGAGGAGGTTCCCAATCCAGAACTGCGGACACCTTCTCGGGGTTAACAGCGATGCCCTTGGCAGAGATGATGTGACCAAGGAAAAGAACTTCATCGAGCCAAAACTCACATTTGGAGAACTTCGCATAGAATTGATACTCTCTGAGCTTGTCGAGCACCAATCGCAAATGTTTGGCATGATCCTGCTTTTTCTTGGAGAAGACCAAGATATCATCGAGATACACCAGAACGAATTCATTGGTATAGGGGTTGAAGATGAAATTCATCATCCGAGAGAACACTGGAGGAGCATTGACAAGGCCGAAAGACACGACAGTATATTCATAAGAACCAAAGCTTGTTCTGAATGCTGTCTTGGGAATATCTTCTTCACGAATGCGAATCTGATGATAACCCATACGAAGGTCAAGCTTCGAGAATACTTTAGCCCCTTTGAGTTGCTCAAATAGCTCATTGATGTTGGGAAGTGGGTACTTGTTCTTGATTGTCTTCTTGTTCAATGGACGGTAGTCGACACAAAGTCGGTCCGTGCCATCCTTCTTCTTGACAAAAAGAAAACCACAACCCCATGGAGAAGAACTCGGTCTGATCAAACCCAGACGTTCTTGTTCATCGAGCTGCTTCTTCAATTCCTTCAGCTTGTTTGGTCCAAGCTTGTATGGACGCTTGCAAACGGGTTCAGTGCCAGGCTCTAGTTCGATAACGAACTCAACTGGCCGATGAGGAGGCATACCCGGAAGCTCTTCGGGAAAGACATCTTGATACTCGCAAACGACTGGAATTTGAGAGATGGCATCCAATTCGCCCTTCTCATTGAGAGAGAAAAACCGAATGGTTTCATCACGAGCGGCAAAAATAATCACATCCTCAGACGAGTGTGTCAATTGAATTTCCCTGGCAGCACAATCAAGTTGAGCCTTGTGCTTAGAAAGCCAGTCCATCCCGAGAATAAGATCAATATCCGAGTCACCAAGAACAATTGGAGAAGACTGAAATTTGTAGTCGCCAATCTTGATGGTAACATTCGGGACCATAGAGCTTGCATTCATGAATTTACCCGGAGAGACAACTGATAACGGTCTAGGCAAATCTTGATAAACCAACTCATGCTTAAAAGCAAATGGTCTTGAAATGAAAGAAAGAGATGCACCAGTATCAAAAAGAACTTTTGCAGGAATATCGTTAACAGGAAGATTACCCATTATCACATCAGTAGATTCCTCCGCTTGAGCTGCATTCATCATGTTCACCTTTGCAGACTTTGGATTATGCTTGACCACTACATTGCTGGAAGATCTGACAGGAGGAGGAGGAAGACGCCTCTGGTTGAAGCATTTGTTAGCATAGTGACCTTTCTGCTGACATTTGTTGCAAGTCACCTCTGAGAGTGGACGGTGATAAGGAGCATTGGACTTTGGAGCTTGATTCTGAGACTTGTTCTGATAGCCAGAGTTGGAAGAGTTTGAAGAACCATGGCCACCTTTGTTCTTCTGCTGATAAGGCTGACGAAACGGAGGAGGAGGCAACCAGAACTTCTGTTGCTTAGCTGTCACAAGTGAGGAAGAAGAAGACTGAACTGCGTCTCTGACTCTCTTCTTAGAAGCCTCACACTTGAGCTGAGCAGCCTCTTGCTTCAGTGCCATATTGTAGAATTGATCAAACTGAGTAGGCTCGACAAGAACGAGAGCTAACTGCAGACCCTCTTTAAGGCCACCTCTGAAGTGATAGATCATGCTCTTTTCATCAAGAACGTCTTGTTTAGCGAAGCAAGCAAGTTTCTGAAACTGAATGTTGTATTGATACACAGACATGTTTTCTTGCTTGAGATTGCGGAACTCCTCATGCTTGCTCTCAACAACACTTTGTGGAATGTGGTGCGCTTTGAAGTCCCGACAGAAGTCAGTCCAAGTGATCACACGACCTCCTCTGGAATCTTTGTATTGTTGATACCAATCAGCAGCTTGGTCCTTGAGCTGGAAAGAAGCGAACTTGACATAGTCCTCAGGCCTGACATTGCTACATTCAAAATGCTTGTTGATGTCCACGAGCCAATCATCGGCATCCGTGGCCTCGGCACAGTAGCTGAAAGACTTGGGCTGATTTGCGAGAAACTGGTTGAGAGTGGCAAAGTGAAACTGATTGTTGCCTTGACCTTGATTGCCTTGATTGCCTTGCCCTTGAGTACGTTCTTGCAAGAGTTGCAGAATCATCTGAGCATTGGCGTTGGTGGCTGCCATGATTGCTTGCCATGCCTCCGGAGGTGGAGGTGGTGGCGGAGGGTTCGCTTGACTCCCTTCATTGCGATCCGGATTCTGACGCGTTGGCGGAGCCATCCTGAAGAGGGTGACATCCGTTAGCATCTTGATAGACAAATAGACAAGTAGAATCAACCGATAGAAATTGCAACATATAGTCTTCACAATAAACATTCGAACGAGGATGAACGAATGAATTCTGTAGTAAATCATCACACTTCCATAAGTTGAGAAGCCACTTGAAAAAGATATGGAATGAACATATGAATTCGAAGTAACTCGAATACCACAATACAAAATAAAACAAGTATTGGCTTGCAGAATAAGCCGGAACAAACATATGATAGAGGTTTCGTCCGAAGTTTTCGTGGTGGGGCCCACACGGGCTCAATCGTACAGTACCATCATGTACAAGGCTGTGCACATGACATACGAAGCGTCCCCGATTCGGCAAAGCCATGGACTCTTTAAGACACAATGAGACCATTGTAAAATCAACCATATACAGGCGGAACACTAGACGTCGAACCCCAATCTCATATCATGCATCTGTCGGAAAGATATCCTAAGGCTACTTGAATTCCCACTTATAAACTCCCGAAACTTTCTGGTTATGCAATCTGGTGTAGGGGATACAGGGGACACAAAATATATCACCCAAACTAGCAATCCCTAGATCCAGCTGTATCCATCCGTCAACACATAACCAAGAAACCTTCGGAAATCGTTTACCTCAACCTTCGAAAAACATCCGTTATACAAGTTATGGCAATACTCCCAAACTCCCGCCCCAGTACTGGGTGGCGTCGAGGTGATCTCACCAACAACTGCATAAAAGAGATTTCGATGTCGGCGAAACTCAGGTATTCCAGAACTGCAACGATAAAATTGTGACGACAACACCTCGGAGCTCAACTCCCCGGGACACTGCCACAACCCTAAATGTCAGGAGGCACCAAGAACAATGTTCTCGTCACAAATCGATCGGAACGATTCCAAGATACCCGCGTGATCCTAAAAAAATTTTAGTGAAATTTGAGGAGAGAATAGTCAAAACTCTACGTCAGGAGACCTCACCAGCGCGACGAAGGGACTGAGGAGTAAAAAGAATCCTACTCTCCGATATATATAATCCTAAGACTCAAAACATTTTTATTCTAGACTCAACAACACCAGCGATTCGATCAAGCAGGGGGCTCCTAAGTCGGCGAAGGCTCTGATTACCAACTTGTAACGCCCACGATGCGGCTATATCTCCCACGTGTCGAGGCATGACTTAGAGGCATAACCGCATAGTGGTTTTGTCACAAGAAGGGTCATCTTCACACAATCCCATGTAATGAACAAGAATGGGATAAAGAGTTGGCTTACAATCGCCACTTCACACAATACATAAATATCATCCAATACATCATCCAAAATACAATCATATAGACCGGCTACGGTCAAAATCCAGATGAAAATAAGATAACCCCAAATGCTAGATCCCCGATCGTCCCAACTGGGCTCCACTACTGATCATCAGGAAAAGACACATAGTAACGACCACGTTCCTCGTCGAACTCCCACTTGAGATCGACGCCATCGTCTGCACTGGCATCGTCGGCACCTGCAACTGTTTTGGTAGAATCTGTGAGTCACAGGGACTCAGCAATCTCACACCCGCGAGATCAAGACTATTTAAGCTTGTACGAAAGGGAGGTGAAATAAGGTGGAGCTGCAGCGGCAAAAGCATATATGGTGGCTAACTTGCGCAAATGAGAGCGAGAAGAGAAGCAACGGAACGGTCGTCATCTAGCAATGACCAAGAAGTGATCCTGAACACCTACTTACGTCATACATAACTCAGACCGTGTTCACTTCCCGGACTCCGCCGAGAAGAGACCATCACGGTTACACACGCAGTTGATGTATTTTAAATGGGTCAAGTGACAAGTTGCCTCATAACCGCGGGCACGGCTTTCGAAAGATAATACCCTGCAGGGGTGTCCCAACTTAGCCCATCATAAGCTCTCACGGTCAACGAAGGATAAACCTTCTCCCGGAAAGACCCGATCAGTCTCGGAATCCCGGTTTACAAGACATCTCGACAATGGTAAAACAAGACCAGCAAAGCCGCCCTGAATGTGCCGACAAATCCCGATAGGAGCTGCACATATCTCGTTCTCAGGGCACACCGGATGAACACTACGTACAGCTAAAACCAATCCTCGAGTTTCCCCAAGGTGGCGCTGCAAGTGGCTCTAGTTTGGACCAGCACTCAGAGGAACACTGGCCCGGCGGTTAAAATAAGATGACCCTCGGGCTCGCGAAAACCCGGGGGAAAAAGGCTTAGGCGGCGAATGGTAAAACCAAAGTTGGGCCTTGCTGGAGGAGTTTTATTCAAGGCGAACTGTCAAGGGGGTCCCATAAATCACCCGACCGCGTAAGGAACGCAAACTCAAGGAACATAATCCCGGTATAACAGTAACTAGGGCGGCAAGAGTGGAACAAAACACCAGGCATAAGGCCGAGCCTTCCACCCTTTACCAAAATATATAGATGCATTAATTAAATAAGAGATATTGTGATATCCCAACATATCCATGTTCCGACATGGAACAAACTTCAACTTCACCTGCAACTAGCAACGCTATAAGAGGGGCTGAGCAAAAGCGGTAACATAGCCAAACAACGGTTTGCTAGGAACGGATGGTTAGGGCTGACATGGCTAAAATGGGAGACATGATAAAGCAAGTGATAGGTAGCAAGCATGGCAATAGAGCGAACAACTAGCATAGCAAAGATAGAAGTGATTTCGAGGGGTGGTCATCTTGCCTGCAAGGTTCTCAGAGTTGTCGAAAGCTTGATCCTCGTAAGGGTACTCAACAGGTTCCTCGTTCACGAACTCGTCTCCCGGCTCTACCGAAGACAAGAACACAAACAAACGGAACCACAATCAAAAACGAGAAATGCACAACCAACATGATGCGAAACATGTATGATATGCAAGATATGATATGCGATGCATATGCGTGCTCCGGAAGGAAAATGATGAACATGGCAGTAACTTGGCAAACCAAGCATGCCACTGGAAAGATGAGATGATTTCGGTCGAAATCGATATAAAGATCACCGGAATCGGATGCACGGTTTGCAAATGGCAAGCAAAACAAGAATGACACTAATCTGCGATAAACAGCAAGATAGCACTTAAAATGCAACAAGCAACAATGCTACAGCACCCCAACATAGCAACAAAGCACATGGAAGTAATCTACAGGAGATGCTTGACAAAAGATGAACACTGAGCTACTGCTAGTTCACAATATATCAAGCTCAAACAAGCATGGAAAAAGTGCAAAAGATTACAGGTTCACAGACTTAGTGAAAAACTGGACATGACAGTAAACAGCATCAGGTAGCAATGTTTAGAGCACGAAATCAACATGCTACAGGAACTTAACATAGCAAAAAAAAGGCACGGTAGTGTTCTACTAAATGCACATGACAAAAGTCCCTTACTGACAATAAGCCAAAAAGGACCAGAAGATATGATGGCAAGCATGTTAACATAGCAAGTTTCGTTATCAGGTTTCAGACTTAGCAGAAAACAGAGCATGGCAGAAATATTAATATGTCGGCCTCTTTGTGAGCTTGATGCACTCACTACAGAGCAATGCATGACAAACCAAGCATACCTACAGCAAGATGGCATGTTTATGAAGCTATCCATGGCAAGAACAAATGCATAGCATGTATGGATCAACTACAATAAGCTTGGCAAAAATGCATATCATGTTAAGAATCTGCCAGAAATATTTTATAGCAAAAGTAGAGCAAGATTGAGTCATGCTATGGGACCCCATAATTGCAAACTATTGCAGTAATGGATCAATTACAACTATAGCTACAAAACATCCTTACTGAACATCTCCAAAATATACATGGACTATAGCATCAAGTTTACATGGCAACAAAATTACAACAGACAAGGACTTAGAGAAATCACCAAGTCCCTGAAATCAGAAATATTACGGGGCCTACTTTGCATGCTTGTGCTAGTCACCACAGAGATCACAAAAATACATCGACTATACCACTTGAAAGATGGCATGGCATACTTCAAAACACATGTAGAGCTCATGCTCAAAAGATGCACAGAATAAATGATACAAAAATGACAAATCTCCAAGTTCTGATAAGAACCAGAGAATAACAGCAACTAGCCCTCTTCCAACGAAGATTTGGGTATCAAGATGACCTCTAAAGAACATGGTGCAATTGAACAAAATGAAGAGCATCACGAGACGAACAATTTGACATATTACACGCACGAATCGGAGCTACACGCACAGAGTTACGGCATCTCAAACAGGAGCACATGCTGAGAAATTATTATGACTTAGAAGAAAAAACGGGCTCGGGGGAAGAAGTCGACTCACGCAGAGAGATCCAGATCGGGGAGCTCCTCGACGGGGCTCGGGACTCCGGTGGCCGGAGCTCGCCGGAGGGAGGAAGAAGGGCGGTGCGAGGCCGGAGGAGGAGAGGACGGGGCCGGCGGGGAGGGGTCGGTCGCCCGCGGGCGGGGCA
>NC_057805.1:249195390-249311186 GCF_018294505.1 Triticum aestivum
TTACCCAGTTTTTATGCATTAGTTTCAACCCTCAAACATTGCATGAGTAGGATTGATAACATGTGGGTATTGGAAAGTAGTTGCTGAGGTAGAACCTATTGTTCTTTATATCAAACCCTTGGGAGTTACTTCTACGTTATGCTTATACCACTATGCTATGCTCATAGACGTGGATTGGTTTGAGAGAATTCATGAAAGATGTGAGAGTTATTGTTAACTAAGGTTTAACTTAAGGTGGCTACTTAAATACACATCTGGGTGGATTGGTTGAGGCACCCTGGAGCACCCAGTGGTTGTCTGGGCACCTGGAGAACCCAGTGCTTGCCCAATGGGATCCCGGAGTACCCGTGTGATCACCCTATGGAATGCCACCCAGGCTTAAAGGGATCATAAGATTATTCATGCTAGAAACTTCCGTGTGCAGCGACAAGCTATTATGGGCTCTAGCATAGTTGAGTATGTTGCAGGATTCTTACGACGAGTAAGTGATACGTTAGGGTTACGATTTCTACACTCAACTTTGCCGTTGGTGATGATGGGAATCCACAACCTTGTTGTTACTTCTGCTATATGGATTGAGGTAATAGTATTTACGTTACTTTATACATGTGATTTTCCTCTGTTATAAATCCTCGAGTACTATGTGTGTCAGCATACCGATCCCGGGATGACACTTAAGCACAGAGACTTGATCGTCTGAGGTCGGGTCGCTAAAAGATGGTATCAGAGCATATGTTGACTGTAGGACGCGACCCCTAGAAACTGGCAAGCCCATAGGAAAGATTTTCTCTCAAATCTTATTTTCAAAAAGATCTTTTACCTCTCTTCTTTTCCGTGCTTTATCAAAATATCCCCTTTTAGTTAGACCATACTCCTTTCCCCTTTGACCACACTAAGATTCAGCTGATGAGACCACTCCGAGAAGGACAAGATATCGGATAACTAAGACCATTTCAGAATGAAGGAGATTTTACCGTGCATTATAATAATGGAAACTACAATGGTTGAAGACTCCGAAGACTAGGAGAATTTGAAGGCTCTATAGAATGTCCAGATTGGTATGACCTAGGAAAGCTACCCTTATTGAACTTGTCAGACTATTGAAGCTGTCAATACCCGAGATCAAGGTGTGTTGGAGAAAGACCGGAACATGGAGCATTAAAACTCGAAGTTTTTGTCAAGAAAACCCTAAGGTAGGAGATACCAATTATGGAATGATAGCTCATGGCAATGACAAGGGCAGAAACACGGTTATCCGTGATGTCATCGCCCGCTGATGCTATGGTCACCATACTGAGTTAAACATGCATTTCTTCGGAATGATTGGATGGTAGAAGGCTGATGGAGCATCTGTCAGCAAAGGATGCAGTTTTAACCTTAGCTGGTGTATTGCCAGGATCTGGAGTATTACATCAAGAATTTTAAGATGGACATGCAAGAAGCCGTATTTGACGAGAAAGCATTCCGTGAAGAACTTAGGACCCAGAAGCTGAAGTAGCCAAACTGGAGGAACAAAACCTCGAGATACCGGAGATTCGTCAGGAACTGAAGGACAGTAGGACCATGGTTCATGCCAAGGATGTCGAAACCAGAAGTTTGTAATGCAACTCCACTATATTAAAGAACGTCACGAGAGACTTCGCATCAACAGAGATGGCCTGGCAGAAGAATTTGAGAAGGACAAGCACGATCAGAAGAAGCCATAGGAGACATGAAAAATATTTGAAGAGTTTGACGACCTTGAAGATTTATTGACCCTTAGAAGACCAAACCCCGTTATATACCTGTGTTAGATGCGACGATTGTGAGCTGTCATTTTTTTTGATGTTTTTCCGACAGCCACAAAATAAAATCTGTCTTTTCAAAACTATTGTTTGCATTGTGTGTATTCCTCTCTATCTCTCTCATCTCACCCCAAAACCCTTGGACCCAATAGAGGATGAATGGAGATGAGCTTGTATTTTCTGGACCGATGAGTCAATTGGAGACAGACCGATGGATTCAGAACATGGAGGATCACATGGAGAATAACACTATAGCTGGAAAGAATATGGCCCCGCATGCTCTGCAGTGTTTTGAAAGAGGTGCTGCTACTTGGCGGAGGATGTACCAAACCATCAATGGATGGCAAAGAGTAACCACTTGGGAAGAATTTAAGTTGACTCTGCTAAAGTCTCGGTTTGTGTCCCAGAAATTGAAGCCTTATGGAAAAGATATGAAGAAACCTTGTGCATGCAAGCTTTGTAGAGAAATAGGACACAACCATAAAGAACGCAAGGATGAATGCCCTCATTGTGAAGAAGCCACCCAGCTGTAGAATGCCCAACTAGGCAGATTACTTGTGTCTTGTGTGAAGGGACTACCCACTACCCTGCTCAGTGTCGCATTTACCCCATGGTACAACAAACCATCCAGCAGAAGAAAGAAGCAATGAAAGGAGCCCTCATGGAAATCTTAGAAGAACCTGTGATGAAGGAAGAGGTGGAGGACACACCCGAAGGAAACATAATTAAAGCCTGCACCAGGTCTTGCTATTCATGTGGAGAAGAAGGACACATCTCCCAAAATTGTTTGAAAAGGGATCTAGTAGAATTCCCGATAGTGGAAGTAGAGTATGACCCACAGGAAATAGAAGCCCTGATTGGCACGGAAAAGTCCAGGAAGAGAAATAGATTGGATTCCAGGAAGGACCTGAGTCATATCACCTGTCTCAGGTGCAAGGAGTCAGGGCACTACTTCAGCGGTTGCCCAAAAAGGGAACCTCGAGACTTGTCAGAAGTAACATGTTTTCGTTGTAATGAAGCAGGGCACTTTGCCAGAGAATGCCCCAAGGAGAAGGAGACTTGTGATAAATAGTTGAGTTGCAACGAGAAATACAGTAGTAGTAGTGGAGACATTTTATTAGTGAGGTGTTAAGTTGAGGCATGTGATGGAAATGCAGGAGATTGTAATAATTGAGAATCAATAATGATAGCATCGTGGTACTAAATTGGATTTGATGAGTAGTGACTCTATGAAGGAAGATTTTGGACCATTTTTGAGGATATGAGAAATATGGTCTATGGATAAATTTGTGCATTTCAAGGGTGGTAGTACCCTATGGGGACACTTGACCTCTAGAAAAGATAGTGATATTCCACGGAGTGGACTTCGGACAGAATGAGTACGAGTTTTGTCTCGATATTAGGGGTATCCCAAGAATATGAAGGGATGAAGTACTATTGGATATAAAGGAGGTATAATGTTGGTAATATGGAGCAATTGTAACTCCATGATGAGTCTGAGTAATCACGTCTTAGCTTGGTACCCGTAGAAGGAAGGGAGACAATACAATTGGATGGATTTAAGAATGCTAGGAAGCAGGATGTTGGAATAATGATCAGTTGCCCCGAGGATGAGATCAAGGTTTACAAGTGATGAGATGGGCCATAACCCACAGGCCCTAGGACCTGCCAAGAAGCAAGCACACTCTTGCTGAAGGAAAAACCCTGGAAGTAGTTATGATGTTATCAATAGACGATCTTATAGGAGCAACGCCAAAACCCAAGAGTTGTGAAGGAACGATAGATGTTTGTTGGTTTGCAGAATCAATGGATTTATCCAAACTTGGTTCGTCGACAAGAGAAATTATGCAATGCTTGTGAGGATGACCGAGTGTTAGACTGCGAGATTCGCTAAACCATATACAAGGTAATGATTTGGGTGCGGGATGGATTGATCACCATACCGACTTACTCTTATTATTCACCTTGCTATATGGGATGGTAAATCTGAGTGACTTGCCTATAGTGGAGAGACGACGATGTTAAACCTTAGAATGGTATGACAATTTTTTCCCCTTGTACAAGGCAGTTGTTGCCAACCGTAGGTTATACGGTGAGGATCAACCCAGACCCATTTCCTGCAGGAGAAACCATAAATGGATGACCGCCATGAGATATCGATAGTTGTTTAGTATTGGCGCCAGACCTGTCAGCTAAGAGGACCCGGTCACGGAAGAACCGTACCAAGATGAAAGGACACATGAATTGAGGAAAAGGTTATGCCACTACCGGAAGAGCCCAGAGAAGGAATTATCCTGAAGATCTGAGAAGATGGACACTGTCAACGATAAGGATGGACTATATGAGTATTGATGGGACCGTAACGATGTTTCTAAGGGTGGTAACACCCCAGACCCCAGAAACAATCGATGGATTTTGAGAAGACCCCGAACTTAACCTATTTCTTGCTAGCCTCTCCGAATCTCGAGGACGAGATTCATTTTAAGGGTGGTAGGTTTATAACGTCCCAAAATTCTAAACTTTGGAATGTTATGTTAAATAGATAGTTTGTTTGATTGTTGTGTGATTGATTGACTGAAAGTGAGTGAAGTTTGAAACTTTTTGAAAGTTAAATGAGAGGGAATAAAAGGACTTTCCCAAACTTTCATTCTCTTTTATGATCTTCGTGAATTCAAATTCTTTTCAAATACAAAACCCTAGAGAGAAGCTGACATGACTTCTTCCATTAAATTAAATGAAAAGGGTATTTGAAAATATTTGAATTTCATTTGGAACTATTTTCAAATTTAGAAACTTTAGGCAACTCAATGATTTTCATGAGAGAAGATAAAATGACCTCTTCAAATCATATGAAATATGAGTTGGAAGTTTCAAAGAATCAAATTTAAAATCCCATTGGAATTATTTGGTTTTTATTCAAATTATTTTCTCCAAAAATAAAATATATGAAATATAGGGTAAAATGATTCCCTACAATAGAAAATTGGAGAGAAATAAACTTGAATTTATTTTGGTATTTTTAAAATGATTTTTATTGGGTTTTATTATAGCAGTAGCACTTTTGCTTTATTTTAAATTTGTGTGGATTTTATTTGACTTTAGAAAAATGTTCATGTCGTAGAAAATCTTTTTCTGAAATTTTTCATATCTTATATGCCTATAGTATATTTTTTTATTTTACATCGTTTTATTATTTCTTTCGTCTGAAAATGATAAAAATAAAAAAACAAAATCCCCGCGGACCGAACTGGGCCGAAGGCCCAGCCGGCCCACGACGCCGCCGCCTACCTTGCGTACGCGCGCCGGACGCCGCCGCCGTCCCCGACGCGGACTCCACCCGCCGCCACCTCTCCTTTTTCCCCTCCTCCAAGGCCGCCTGCTCCCCTCCCCTCCTATAAAGTCGCCACCGCCCCCTCTTTTCCGCGCAGTCGCCGCTGCTGTCGCGCAAGCCGTCTCGCCGCCGCCGCACATCTCACCGTCGCCGCTGCCGCGCCCGCGCCGCGCCCCTCCGCCGCCTTGCCGCGCGCTCACCTCCGTGCCACACCGCTCGCCCGCCGGAGCCGCTTCGCCGCCGCAGCCCGCTGTCGCCGGAGTTCGTCCTCACCGTCGCCGGTTTTCTCGCGAAAACCGCCAAACCGCCGCGAACCGGTATAACCGCCGCTCGATCCGGTTTTCGTCGGTTTTTCCTTTTAAATTCGGTTTTCTTTTTAGTTAGTTTTAATTTGCGAACGTTCACTAGTTAGGTCTACACAGCGAACGATTTTCATTCGTAGCGTTCTATAACGAACGTTCGTTCTTTAGGGTTTTCTTTTTATTTTTATTTCCTGTCCAGGGACCTATTTGTAGTTTTTCTTTTACAGTCTAGCCCCTGGGTTTCAAACGACCACATCTTTTTACCCGTTATTCCAAATCCAACGAAACCAATGCCCACTTCTTAGTTATGATCCCCTCTACCCAGTAAAACAACTTAAACATGTTTTTGAAAGTTCTAAAATTTGAATTCAAACAGATTTGTATTTGAATTTAGTTTGATCATAACATAAGTTTTATAACCCCGATTTAGTTGTTCTTTTTGCAAATCGAAGCTCTTGACCTAAAATTTCCGGTAAGGCCAAATTCACCTAATTTTGGTACTGTTAGAAATTGTTTTATGTTGGAAGAGTTATTTGCTTGGTTTTGATGTTTTCCAAATTGTCCTCTTCGTTCTTCCTGATCTTTTGAGTGATTTCTTATGTGTGGTTACTATTGCTTGCTTACGATAGATTGACCGGAGTGTGACGAGTAGAACTATCAGGAATTATGAGTGCGAATCATCTTCATTAACAGTATGAGGCAAGTTCACACTTTGATCATATCCCTTTATTACCCAGTTTTTATGCATTAGTTTCAACCCTCAAACATTGCATGAGTAGGATTGATAAGATGTGGGTATTGGGAAGTAGTTGATGAGGTAGAATCTATTGTTATTTATATCAAAACCTTGGGAGGTACTTCTATGTTATGCTTATACCGCTATGCTATGCTCGTAGACGTGGATTGGTTTGAGAGAATTCATGAAAGATGTGAGAGTTATTGTTAACTAAGGTTTAACTTAAGGTGGCTACTTAAATACACATCTGGGTGGATTGGTTGAGGCACCCTGGAGCACCCAGTGGTTGTCTGGGCACCTGGAGAACCCAGTGCTTGCCCAAGGGGATCCCGGAGTACCCGTGTGATCACCCTATGGAATGCCACCCAGGCTCAAAGGGATCATAAGATTATTCATGCTAGAAACTTTCGTGTGCAGCCACAAGCTATTATGGGCTCTAGCATAGTTGAATATGTTGCAGGATTCTTACGACGAGTAAGTGATACGTTAGGGTTACGATTTGTACACTCAACTTTGCCGTTGGTGTTGATGGGAATCCACAACCGTGTTGTTACTTCCGCTATATGGATTGAGGTAATAGTATTTACGTTACTTTATACATGTGATTTTCCTCTGTTACAAATCCTCGAGTACTGTGTGTGTCAGCATACCGATCCAGGGATGACACTTAAGCATAGAGACTTGACCGTCTGAGGCCGGGTCGCTACAACCACTCAACATTTTTCCTTTATGTCCATGAGGAACATTACTATTGTTGCAATGGTGGGATGGGTAGATAAAAGAGGTGAAAGTAATATCCTCCCTTCCTTCCTAGAGCACTTATAGGGGAATAAAAGAGAACCTACCATTCAACGCGTCCATGGGGTAACCCTTAATCCTCGTTGTTGTAACTTGTCGTGGGGAGGAATGATGGTGCACTACCGGTAAAAGCCCTATAGGTGAACTATAAATAGTGGCGGGCAGGGCAGGTCACCCGCTGTTGCTACTTTCTCAAAATAGCAGTGGCATACCTGGACGTATCCATCATAGCTACGGGAAATCCAGTGGCGGGCGCTACCAAGCACCCGTCACAGGTAGGCTCTTCCAAATATGCCCGCGGGATGGAAATTGTAGTGGCGAGCGGTAAGCTAGTGCCCACCACTGGCTTATGGGTAAGTAGTGGCAGGCCCAATCAGGTGCCCGCCACAACGAAATTTTGGCAAGCCGCGCCAAATAAATCAAATTTTTGAAAAAGTTTGTTCTGGCGGGCGTATGTTGTCGCCCGCCACTGCTCTCCACGGACAGTTCCCCTTTCGTACCCGCCCAACCGTCCAGAACCTTTTCATTTCCACCATTTCTGTTTTCTCTGCCAATTCTTCCCGTCTCCCCTTCCGCGCCGTCCTGCACCTCGACCGCCGCTGCCGTCCCTCCGAGTAGCCGGCGGCTCCTTCCACATGTTCGACGCCGCGACCGCCGCCAGATCTGCTCGCCACGTCGTCCGCCTCGATCGCCGCCGCGCCGTTCTTTGCCTCGACCGTTGAAAGGATCGAGATGGACCTAGAGGGGGGGGGGGGTGAATAGGTACAATTACAAATTTTAATTGTTACTTAGCAATTTTAGGCAATAAAGCGGAATACAAAGGTGAGCCTAACAATTGCAAGTATGATACTAAGAGCTAAGCAAGGTGAACAAGTACTACGAGGATATGAGTAACCAAGCACAACATATGATAAGTAAAGACTAAGAGACAAGTAACCACAAGTAGGGAGTTAGGGTTAGGAATAACCGCAACTCTGAGAGATGCGGATGTATGTCGATGTTCACTTTCTTGGAGGGAAGCTACGTCACCATTTAGAGAGGTGGGTGTTACCATGAAGGCACACCAACGCCACGAAGGCTCACCCTATGCTCTCTTTGAGATACCACCATGAAGGCGATTCTCAACCACTAGTGGTAGACCTTGGGGTGGTCTCCAAACCCTCACAAACTTTCTGGGGGTAATCACAATGGTCGATTCCTCTCCGAGGAACTCCTACCGCCTAGGAATCTCCAGCCTCCAAGAGTAACAAGAACGATGGGGAAAAGCTCAAGACTTGCTCAAATCACGAATTCCTCTGGTGCAAAGAAGGGGAAGGAGTGGATCTATCACTTGATTGGACAACTTCTCACAAATGTTCTCAAATCCCTTCGGGATCTAAGATTTGGTGTATGAGTGAGAGAGAGAGAGAGAGTGAAATGTGTTCTAGGGATTGCTCAAAGTGAATGGTCAACTCTCTCCTGTGGAGGAAGAAGGCTCTATATAGTATTGGAGCAAATATGGCCGTTGTAGTGTAAGTGACAGAGGTAGGCCAGACATTCGGGCCTGGGGCAGGACATCCGGCATAGTGTGACGACTGTGTAATAAAGCAGAGAGGCAAGAATAAAACAGAGAGACCGGACATCTGGGGTAAAGCCCGGACATCCGGCGTGGTGCCCGGACATCCGGATATAACATCACAGAACAGATGCTCTCTGGACAGCAAGGAGTCGGACATCCGGCAGGACATCCCGGATATCTGGGGACACAGGAGAGCCCGAACATCTGGAAAGGAGGCCGGACTTCCGGGGATTTCATCACCCATTCGGTGTTCTCTGGATAGCAGGGGCCGTAAATCCGGTGGAGCAACCCGGATATCCTTCGTGCGGGCAGGACATCCGGCGAGCTGGCCGGACATCCGGTGCAGGAGCAGAGGCAACGTTTTGACTGTTGTTTTTAGAGAGTGAGACTGGGATAGAGAAGCTAGGTTTTTTGACATGAGCAAGTCCTTCACTACCCCTACCGATGCCCTCTTAATAGTGCGGGATCCCTATACTCAAGAGCAAACATAGATACAATCCTTTTGGTGTTTCTTCCTTGAGTAAAATCAACTCCGTATGTTCATGATCCACACACCTTTGTCATCCGGGGACTAACACCTGAGATTCACTTGACGAACATAGTTAGTCCCTTACATGTATATTGTCACCAAAATCAAAACTTGATGTAAGGGCATGATTGCACTTTCAACCACGCGCAACCCCCATCCTCTGCATCGACCGCCGCCTCCATCCTCCACCTGAACCACCGCCGCCGTCCTCTGCCTCGACCGCCGTCACGTCCGCGGCCGGAAAAGCCGCCAATGGTATACTATCTCGGTGAATAAATTACGCTCTAGGGTTTAGAATTTACATCTTATTAATTTCTAGATTAACTTATATTTTGGGGTTTCAACTTTAGCAATAGTACTAGTTGCACATCATATAATAGAGCAGCACAACAGCAGGACCAATACTAGATAATTGAAATAGCTCTTTTTTGTATCGGTAGGTGTCTGAATATTTGGAACATTGCTAAATATGACAAGTGGCAATGATGTTTGAATTTTCTTACATATGAGAAGTGCATGGGCTTCATGTTATTCATAGGGATAGGAAAAAGAGTGACAAAGTTTTTGCAAACATTGATTCATTTCTGTTTCGCCAAATTTCTGTCACTCCATTTGTCAACTTTGTAAGCAAAGTTCATGCCGAATTTCATTTGCTATTACAATATTGTTTAATTTGCTTACATATGACAAGTGCATGGGTTTAGCATGAAGATTTCTAAATATGACAAGTAGCAATGGTGTTTGAATTTTCTTACATATGAGAATTGCATGGTCTTCATGTTATTCACATGGATTTGAAAAAGAGTGACAAAGTTTTTGCTAAACGTTGATTCATTTCCGTTTTGCCAAATTTCTGTCACTCCATATGTCAACTATTTAAGCAAAGTTCATGCCGAATTTCATTCGCTATGACAATATTGTTTAATCTTCTTACATATGACAAGTGAATGGGTTTTGAAAATGAGTGGCAACATTTTGATGAAACGTTGATTAACTTCTGTTTCATCAGTTTTTTGGTACTCAAAATATGTTCAATACTCAGCAAAGTCATTCCAGTTTTTCTCGAACCCTTCTTAGGGAGTTCCTCCTCTCAAAATTACTTTCATAAGCTAGTATCATGTCAACCATTTACAATCGTTAAGTGCTTCATAATGATTAGTAGAGAACATGAGGCGTTAGATCTGCCATATCAACAAATGTCCATGTATGGATAGTATGGATACTGCAATAGATTTCTGACTCTTCTTGAGAAAACTTGTTTGAAAAATCAGTGGTAACATTATTTAACTTCAATAATATTATATTCTAACCATTTGTATAATTATTGGATTGAATTTATTGTTAATGATTAACTACTGCATAGTGTATCCCATGCAACATAAGGGTTGACTTCAACAATGTATGCGGTAAAGTTATGTACTCTGAGGATGATATGGGGTGCACTGGATGTGCGTAAACGAAAGGATAGAACTATCATATATGGCGATGGATGGGAGGAGTACATTGCATAGAATAATTTCATCAGAGGAGATTACATAGCCTTTTACTTGAATGGAGAGGTCAACAGGTTAAGGACAATGTATTTCTGCAGCGATGACGATGATGATGACTAGGATCATGACGATAGCCAGGATCACTAGGATGATGGAGACAACCAAGATGATGAGGACAACCATGAAGACGAGAATAGATCGGATGACGACGACAGCCAAAATGGCGAGGATGAGCAAGTGATGACGATGAGGAAGATGTTGACGATGGTCCATTCAATTATGCAATTTTCTCTCAAATAATAAGGAAGCTTACTCGGGATGAGACCATGAATGTTACCTTGATGTTACCATTGAGTGTGTCCTTCGTGGGGAAGCCTATTGTGCACCGTTTAACTAAAACCAACGTCGTGAAAAAAGTCATGGTGAGATATTTTATATTCTTTCATCTTTTTTTGTTCATAACCAAGTATGGTGAGATGTCTAAGATTACGTGCTCTCTCTTTGCTCTTAATGATGGGGAGTTCAAAAGTTACCTATGAAGATGTTTTCCAGAGTGGACATCCCCTCCGTTGGCACCGCTGGAGTATGCCATGGACCAAGAGGGCGTGTCACCAACGTTCAGTAGAAGACGGAATCAGACAGATGCATATCCTTCTATGAATCCAGTTGGTGGGGGTTCATGACGGGAAAGAGAGAACTACGGGTGGACACCCTTGTGATAATCACCATAAGGAAGAGCAACTGCAACGACTTTTAGATGATTGTTGTCGTTGACCATGTTTAGAAACATGGTCTAAGTCATGAATATATCAGCCGATGAACTGTTGTTAATTAGTATGTGATCGATACATTGATGTTTGTTTCTTGAGTCAACCCGCAATGCCAACAACTGGTATACTCAACCCTATCTCTCGAGTGGCAGGCACTATGTCGGAATCGCCACTGCTACAGTGGTTCCTGTGGCGGGCAACAATAGTGAGTTGTGGCAGGTAGGAACTAACGTCCGCCACAGGAAGCTATGTACCAGTGGCGGGTGGGCCCCTGCCACTGATGCAGTTATAGCAGTGGTGGGAGGTCGGTGGCGGGCACCTCTAGGAGCCTGGCCCACCATTGCTGGCCTTTTTGCGTCGGCCACTGTTAGTCATTCCTACAGTAGTGATGGCATGTGTGATATGGAGCTACTCACATAGCACATATGCTATACTAGCCTCCTCCCGCTTATAAAGTGATGCAAGGTGGCTTAGTTATTAGACCTAGAACTGTGCATTCACACAAGTTATGTTAGATACATGCTAGTGGGGAATACAAAGTCCCTACAGTTATTCTCTCTTGTTCAATATTGCACTTTGTTTTTTCACCTCTTGCTCGCAACATTTTCAAACTCCTTCTTCTGCTTGCTTTGGACCATGATTAACTTCCAGATACAACTCCATAAACCTCAAATAAGAGGCAAAGACCACTTCTTGTGCTCCTAGTGGGATTGATACTCTTACTTCAAAAAAGCTACAACTAAACTATATGCACTTGCAGAACACCAAGCTTTTTCTGGTGCCATTATCAGGGAACTAAACACTTTTGGTCTTTGTTTTAAATTTTGGTTTCTATTGTCTAGTAAGTTATTTTACAGGTCCTAAGAACCATGGACGAATATGAACAATTGTATCAAATCACCACAATTAGGATATAGGAACCATCCATGAAAGATACTTTCATATCAGTAGGCTGGAGACCTAATGGTGAAACTTACGAAATCAACCCATGTTTGGTCAACATGCTGTAAATTAAGAAATTTAGAGAGGATGGTACGGCGGACCTGTATCATCATGTGGATCTTTTGATGATATTTCCCATTCTTCCATATTGAATGTATTCAATTATGATGAAATGAAATTATAGCTTTTTGACCGTACTCTAATCGCCAAAGTGAAAGCATGGTTGCATGTTTATCCCACATGTACCTTTGATACCCGAGAGAAATTATGTAGCGCGTTCTTTGCTCACTTTTATCTAGAAAATAAATCTTATGGAGCAAGGCGTATGATCGGTAACTTTTTAGAAAAGAGGCCAGCGCCCAGCTTTAAATTAATGCCCTCACAACCAACGATACAACTCAACAAAACAAAAGAAAAACCCCAGCAGATACAGAGGTGCACATGAGCAGAAACAAAGCTCAAAAAACAGACGTCAAGACATTGGAGCCCTCAAACATGCTTGAAGGGCCAACGCTGTGAAGGAAGCCAACTCAAGAAGGAGACCAGCTGACAAAGGAGGCAATGCCATTGCCATCGCCTGGGCGTCTGATATGTCCATTTTGCATCATATTTTCATACTATTATTTATATTGTTTTGAAGTTGCATTTAATTTTGTGATGCAATTCTAATGCCTTTCCTCTCTTAAAATGCAAGATACATCAAAAGAGGGAGATTACCGGCAGCTGGAATTCTGACCTGAAAAATTTAATGCAGAGATAGCAATTCTCCGAAGCTCAAAATGACGTGAAAATTTATGGAGATTTATTTTGGAATATATAAAAAATACTAGAAGAAAGAAGTAATGGAGAAGACCCTCGATGGGCCCACAAGCCAGGGGCGCACCCTACCCCCCAGGGCATGCACAGGTGGCTTCTGGGGCCCATAGAGGCCCACTACTCTCCTATATGAAGCCATTTACCCTAGAACAAAATAGGAGAAGACTTTCAGGACCAGCCGCCGCCGTCTCGAGGCAGAACCAGTGGCGGAGCACTTTTGCTCTCCCGCGGAGCCGGGGATACTCCCCTCCGGGAAGGGTAAATTGAAGCCATCGTCATCACCAATGCTCCTCTCATCGTGGGAGGCCTCATCTCCATCAACATCTTCACCAGCACCATCTCATCCCCAAACCCTAGTTCATCTCTTGTGCTCAATCTTTGTATCCAACTTTAGATGGGTACGAGAGGGTGCTAGTAGTGTTGATTACATCTTGTAGTTGATTGATGACACACAAGTATGGGGGATGGCAACAGTCTTTGAGGGTAGTATTTCACCCAAGTTTATTGATTGGACACAAGGGGGGCCAAAGAATATTAATAAGCCTTAGTAGTTGAGTTGTCAATTCAACCACACCAGAGAAGCAAATTCTCTACTGCAAAATATTATTAGCACAGTAATATGATAGTTTTGATAGTAGTAGTAACAATGACAGTTGCAGTTTTGTAGTAGTTGGAATAGTAGCAACAACAGTAGTAACTTAGCAAGATAATATGAACAAAGCGTAGGCATGGGGTAGCGATGGATATTATGGATGACATCAATCATGTAACAACCACAACCTAGAGCGATACACAACAGCTCCAATTCATCGATCATATGTAAGCATGTATTCCGTATATAGTCATACATGCTTATAAGAACTTGTATAACATCTTTTTTCCTACCCTCCTGTGGCAGGGGGTCCTAATGGAAATCTATGGGTAACTAAGGTGCACCTTTTAATAGAGATCCGGAACAAAGCATTAACACTTAGCGAATACATGAACTCCTCAAATTACATTCATCCCCGAAGAGTATCCCAATTATTGTCACCTTGGGGTCTACGGATCAGAACAATAACATGTGCATATAATTTGCAGGTAGGATCAAGAACTCAAATATATTCATGAAAACATAAAGGGTTCAGATCTGAAATCATGCCACTCGGGCCCTAGTGACAAGCATTAAGCATAGCAAAGTCATAGCAACATCAATGTCAGAACATACTGGATACTAGGGATCAAGCCCTAACAATTTGACTCGATTACATGATCAATCTCATCAATCTCCATCTACCTCTAGTATGCCTACAATGAAATTACTCACTCCTGGTAATGAGCATCATGAGGTTGTCGATAAAGAGGCGTTGTTGATGATGACGATGATGAACCCCTCCGGAGCCCCGAACGGACTCCAGATCAGGCCTCCCGATGAAGAACATGAGGTGGCGGTGGCTCTGTATCGTAAAACGTGATGAAACTTCTTCTCTTATTTTTCTCTCGGGAAGATGGTACTTATGGAGTCAGATAGAGGTCGGTGGGCCCCACAAGGCACCAGGATGCTCCCTGGGGGGGGGTAGGTGCGCTCCCTGCCTTGCAGGCAACTAGTGCCCCCCTCCAGTAGATGTTTGCACCGGTATTTTTTATATAGTCAATAAAATATCTCTGCCAAGTTTCATCCAATTCTGAGAACTTTTATTTTTGCACAAAAAACAACACCAAGGTAGTTCTGCTGAAAACAATGGTAGTCTGGGTTAGTTTTATTCAAATCATGCAAATTAGAGTCCAAAACAAGAGCAAAATTGTTTGGAAAAGTAGATATGTTGGAGATGTATCAACTCCCCAAGCTTAAATTATTGCTTATCATCAAGCAATTCAGTTGATAAACTGAAAGTGACAAAGAAAAAACTCTTACAAACTCTTTTGTTTCTGTTGCGGTATATAAGCTTAACAAGCAACTAAGTTTTCAGCAACGATCATGAACTAACCATGTGAATGATAACACTTATAAGTCACATTTATTCATATCAATGGCATAATCAACTAGCGAGCAATAATAATATATCACAAATGCCAACACTTTGTCAAAACAATCATGATATATACTGGTGCAGAGACGTCCTATACAAACAATTTTCACCCCCTTTCCGCGATAGAGTTTTAAACCGCCGCCTTGATTGTGTGTGCAATAGGGGGGGGGTCCATCCCACACGACCCAAAAATCATCAGCGATAGGTCCTCTAGTCATACACGCGGGGCAAAAAGAGCGCGTGTGTGATTGGGTGAGCCATCACAAAAATTATACGAGACAAATCATGTGAGATGTTCTTAGCATCACGCACGGTGCCTAGAAGAAAATGTATGTAATAGGCTATCCATCACACACACTTTTTATGTGGAAACATTTGTGCAAGGTGGCCTAATGCAAACATCTGTCCAGAGGAAGTCATGTGTGATTGTTCGTTGATCCAACACATTTATTTTCTAGAAACCGTGTGGGTTGTCTGAGGTCATCGCCCACGATGTTATCTGAATAACCGTCTACAACAGAGAAACCCAATAAGAAGACTAATTGGTCTATTATTTTTAATCCATTTAATAATCAAATTGACATTTCATATCAAACACACCATATATTTCATATCCGTATTACGACAACATGATTTCATAACTGAATTACATCAGAGTACAACATCAGATAGTTTCAGCACTCACTTACACCATACATGCATATAGGTAGCTACACCATTACACAGTAGCACCAAGGTTCACATGCAACTCTAGAACCTATTGAAAGTAGCATCATATACTGTAGATAGAAAGACGAATCTCATCTGGAAAACTACTGAAGCTGAAGGTGAGTATTGAGCCTTCAATGATGTTGACTGTCCTTGCAACTTTAGGCTAGTGGCTGTGGATGATGGCTCGCACAACCTTCCTCATCTTGGGGAAGACTTCAATATTATACCATGGGTGTTGAATGAATACCTTCCTTGCCTCTTGACTGTGACACCCCAAAATTTTGACCTTGTTTTATTAATTAAAATTTTGCCAGGAAATAAAACTTTTCCTTT
Organism: Triticum aestivum; assembly: GCF_018294505.1. Lineage (NCBI taxonomy): Eukaryota > Viridiplantae > Streptophyta > Magnoliopsida > Poales > Poaceae > Triticum > Triticum aestivum. The sequence continues at coordinate 249,211,503 of NC_057805.1, forward strand.
TGTCTAGATTTACCTTTTGATATTATGGGTTTTTACCTCAAGTGGAAACTTTCCAAAAGTATTATTGGATTTTGTATGCTCTCTCCATAAAACAATCCTTGATCAGTGGATTTAATGGCATAATTGCCTTTTCTTGAGCTTTATTCTTTTAAAATGATCTTTCACAAATCTGGAGCCTGTTTTGCACTGCAACCATTTGACAAATGCCTTTAAAAATTCCACCAAAATTTGGGGATGTCATGTGATGTTTCCACATCACTTTTATGCAAAAATACCTTCTGGTTATTGGAGATTTTGAGCTCTACATCAACTTTTCAAATCTGGTCCAGTAGGCATTTTTGCACTACAACCTATTTAAATATTCCTTTAAAAATTCTTCCAAGTGTTTGGAGATGTCAGTAGATGCATATAATTCAACTTTATACCAAAACCCAGTGATGTTCTTTGGAAAATTTGAGTGTATCAACCCCTTTTTCATTCTGGTCCAGTTTGGTGATTTGTACTGCAACCCTATCTTATTTTGCTCTAGTGCCCCTGAGCTTTTTCCTGCCTTTAGCCCTCCCTGCAAAACCCTTAAGTCCAGGAGATTGGACCCATTGGAGGATTTTAAGTGCATGCAATGAGACCTTTTTCTTTCTGTCCAAAACTGTAGTTTTGCAAAACTTGCACTAGCAAGTTTCTGGTTTTGCCCAAATGATCTTGCCATCATCACCTACATCTAGAGAGACCCTGATCTGGAGATTTTGGCCACTCCAGGAGTTGCCTAAATGCACTTAGCATTATGTCGAACACCTTGTGTTCATGGACAGTTTTGGCATGTTTTCTAGTTTGCATTATGGATTTAATCCACTGACCCAGCAACCTTGTCCACTAAGCTCCTAGCTATCCATAACCCTGCCCTGTTAGTTGCCAGCCTCCCCCTCGCACTCTAGGCCGCCCTGGCATTTCGTCAAGCACGTCCCGTGCGTGCTCTGGGCGCGCCCAGAGCGCACGTTTTGCACGCGCACGCACCGAGTCGCCGCGTCGCACTGCCGCCCTCGCCGCGTCCCGCCCCTGGCCCTTGCTCACCTGCAGAGCCGCGCACTACGCTCGCCCACTCTCCACGCCACCTCTGGCGCCCTACAGCGCCGCCGTCAGAGCTTTTGGCGGCACGCCGGCGTCGGCAGCGAGCTCCTGCCATGGACGGCGCCGCCCAAGCCACCCGCGCGCGCCAGCTGCCCCTGTGAACAGCTCGAGCTTATCCTGGAGCCCGTTGGCACGCGCTCGTCGCCGCCACGTCGCCCTGCAGCTACAGCACCGCGGTCGCCGGCGTTCTTATCCACGGCCGCCGCGGGACCAGCCTCGAGCGCCTATAAAAGGAGGCCCCGAGCCCCTCCGAGCGCTCAGGCGACCTCAAGCCTTTCCCCTAGAGCTCCCCAAGCAGTGGATTGACCGGAAGAGGCCATCTCCCCCAACTCCGGCCGGTTCGGCCGCCGCTGCCGTCCGGTGCCAATCGTCGCAACCAGGCTATCCCCCGCCCATCCAGCACCACCAACCGCTTCCCCTCGTTCTTACGGAGCTGCCCAGCGCCTCAGCCTCGATCGGAAACCACCGGAGCCCAAAACCCACTTCGCTCCCGTAGCCCCCTCCACCGCAGAACTCGCCGCCGGCGACTCCTTCCACCACCGTCGACCCAACGACCACCGAGAGGACCGCCCCGGTCTGGCGGGTCCATCCCTGCCCTCAGGTGCCCTCGAGGAGCCGCCGTTCGTCGACGGCGATCGCCGGAGTCCCGCTCCCGTTCGGGCAGAGAAGAGGAGGGAGAGGGGAGAATGGTCAAACCTGACCAGTGGGCCCTCTGGACCCACCGTCAGTGACCCCCGCGCCACCCACGCTGGCTTAAGTGGTCATGTAAACCCCGGAGTACGTTTCCTCTGCTTCGAAAGCGTATTCGGTATCGAAACGTTTTCTTTTTCTGGTTTTATTAAAAACAGAACTTTGACCAAACTTTGACTGGCTATATATTTTAAAATAAATCTCCAAATGAGTTGATTCTTTTTCCTACCTCTCTCAAATTTCATCTAGTTTATTTTAAGATTTATTTCAAAAATATTTGAGACAACTTTTTGTACTGTGTTTGAAATATTTGTTATTTGAATATTTTTTCAAAATAGGAAATGGAGAGAGAAGAAAACTTTCAAAAAGTGCACCCCCTTGCATACTCTTGAAGGCAAGCATTCTGAACTCTGGCATAGTATTTTCGTGAGGTGTTTTGATACGGTTACAACACCACTTTGACTTGGAGTATACGTTATTTTTATGTAACGATAAAGTCACATGCATGAGTGCATATTGGAGATGCTTTGCTGTTAGTAATGGATATGTTGGAGTTAGTGATCATCCTCGTGAGCTTCTCGTGCATACCGGAAGGAAGCCGGGAATGTCGTGGTCTTGGGTAGACACGAACATGTCCCTAGTTCCTCATTGGGACGAGTGTGTCCGGTATGGCATGATGAGGATTGATGAACGGTGATTCTGTCTGTTAATGGAAATATATTGGTTATGCCAATCATTCGGAGAATACTTGGACCTCCTGAGTTGGCCGTAGGTCGAGTCTTGATTAGCAACTTCCACTACTTGTTTTGTACTACCACTTGTCCCTGCCGCGGGTAGGGTACGGTTCAGTAAGTTGTCAACCCCTTACCAAGGCACACACCGTACAGAGAGGCCATGGTGGAAGATACCGGATGCATCCGGTAGGCATGCCACCTAGTCCGGGGGCATGGGTGTTTCCGGTTGGGACCGAGAGGGGGGCACCCCTTAGAGCGCGCGATATAAATTTGATCCCATGCTACGTCGAGGTTGTAGCCTCCCCACTTAGAGTTTTGCTTGACAGGTGTCGTGGGTGATTCCAGACACCGGTAAGTTAAGCTGGTGTGTGCAGGTCAGGCGTGTTTTCAATTAAAAGGCCGTAGGCGGAATTAGTCCCGGTAGACTAAATAAATCCGTTACTCGTGGGTAAAGAGTACACCCTCTGCAGAGGTCATATCTATTTGGATAGCCATGTTCATAAGTAAGGACTACAGTCTGAGATGGGTCTAGTGACGGTTTTCGGATGGAGAAACGGTTAAACTGGATCATAGTAACGGTATTTGGATGGAGAACGGCTAAACTAGAATCTAGTGACGGTCTTCGGATGGAGAAACGGCTAGACTAGATATTGTTTATGACCTGTGACATATGAGGATTATGTTTATTATTACCATGGACTAACCATTTACATTATTTGAATTATTGAGTATCCCTGGGACGGTTCTACCTCCTGGATATTCACTGTGATTATTCTTATATAAGCCCTTTATGTGGCGTCGCTCAGACGCCCGACTGCGGCATGTTTGTTATTTATTTATCCCTTATAAGCCCTTTATGTGGTGTCGCTCAGACGCCCGACTGCGGCATGTTTGTTATTTATTTATCCCTTATAAGCCCTTTATGTGGTGTCGCTCAGACGCCCGACTGCGGCATGTTTGTTATTTATTTATCCCTTATAAGCCCTTTATGTGGTGTCGCTCAGACGCCCGACTGCGGCATGTTTGTTATTTAATTTTTCTTTATAAGCCCTTTATGTGGTGTCGCTCAGACGCCCGACTGCAGCATTGTTAATTTATTTGCAACCTTTCGAGGAGTCATTTCAGACACTCGGTCAGTGCATTCTATTTTTACTCCCGTATTGCATGTTCATATTTTCTCTGCATGCGTGCATCACAGATTTTTGTGGCAGACGTTATGATCATGAATATTTCGGAGCATGATTATCCCTTGTTATATTATACCCGTGTTCCTAATGTTTGCGAGTACATTCAAATGTACTCACTGGCTTGTCCCTGGCTATTGTCTTGGCCAGATTTCTTGCGTGGAGAAGAGCGTTATGACGACAGCCCCGGAACCTACGCAATGACGATAGCAGCCTCGCGAAGATAGGAGTTATCCTGGTCAGCTGTTCTTGTGGGAAATGGAGTCCCATAGATGCAGATGCACCACAAACCGCTTCCGCCATCAACCACTAGAAACCAAGTGTTGTACTCCTAGGCCACAATGGTCTTGTACTACATATTTTGTACTTTGCTTGGAATTCTTGTATCAAGTTGGTGCCTCATCAGCTAACAGTAATCCTGGGGCTGGTGAGCACAAAGGCCGTTTTCTGGGAAATTAATATCCCAAAAATCCGGTCGTGACTGCTTTGGAATGGACTGAAAACAAAGATATGCTTAAATATCTATTCTAAATTTTGAACCGGCGCAAAAGAATAAAAAAACAAGGTGTAAGAGTTAGTACCATCCTGTAGTTGACTGATGTCTTGTTCATTGTGCAGAAAAAGATCTTGTTCTTTTTTGTTGCTAGTTTCTTTATCTTACCAATATTTCTGAGTTTCTTGACTTGACTGATATTCATGGGCATCTCACTTCCCCATATGCAAAATGGGTCGAACAGTAGGTCAAAACCTCTGACAGCAGGACCTACATGTGCAAGACCAAATTGTTAAAAATCTAAATATTAGAATCGTTCCTGCAATTGCATATTAATGTGCTATTGGCCGAAGGACCATGCATGTGCGAACCTCGATGGTAAACCTCAGTGCCTGCCATTGTTTCCCTGCAACACATATAAGGTAGTTATTGATCAGGTTAAGTGAGAGTCGTCATACTATCAGTAAAATATGTTGATGAAAAATAAACACATTGCAGATTCAACATATTAATTCCAGCCACATGGAAAAGCCAGTTATCCAAACCAAGCATGCTTAAGAACTAGGAAATATATCAATTGTATATGTTTCTCATGTATTTAGTACAACCAAATTCGATTTATTTCTCACATGCATAACAATACAAAATTGCACCCACAACAATTGAACATCACATCGCAAAATTGAACAAAACAGTTAACTGAACACCACAACAAATGAACCAAACAGTTAACTGAACACCACAACAAATGAACCAAACAGTTAACTGAGCATCAAATTGCACAATAGAACATATACTAGAAGATCAAATAGTTAACCAACCAAGTATGCTTAAGAACTACTAGGAAATATAGCAATTGTTTGATTTTATTTCTCACATACATAACAACACAAAATTGTACCCAGATGAATTGAACATCACATTTCATAATTGAACCAAATAGTTAACTAAACATCACAACAAATGAACCAAACAGTTAACTGAGCACCACATTGCACGTTATATATAGCATATATATACTAGAAGATCAGATTGCATATTAACATTATAGAGGACAACTCACTAGAAGGCACTAGTGGTGGCCTCGAGAAAACACCACGAACTGTTGTTTAAAGTAGCCAACCGCGTGGCAGCGTCCGCGCGCGAGGCATTGATAGTTGCCTTGACGACGAGGTGCTCCTCCAAGATCTAGCGTTTGGCACACATGGCAGCCATCATGACCTTATCCGCGCGCGAGGCCGCGATTTGCTTCTTCGCTCCCAAATGCTCCTGGCTATAATTCCTGCACCATGGCTATGGGCGGCGCTTTTCGAGCATGGGGCAGTGATTTGGGTGGAAGGTGTCATGCCAGCGGCTGGGGCGTGTGGGATGGAGAAGGAGGAGGAGGATGGGGGTGGGGTGTGGATTACCTTACTATATCGACGAGGCCGTGCAGCAGGAAGGAGCATCGCTGTAAGAAAGTAGTGAAGGTTTGAAGTTGGAAAGGAAGGAGAAAACAGTAGAAATGTGGCATTTGGTCGGGGGAGGGAGGGGGCTGGGAGCTAGATATTTCCGCGGTTACCAAATTTTTTTGTTCGGTGGAGTAAAAAACTGGTGCGCAAGTGTGGTTGACGCGCGGGCGGCAGACTGTAGCTGACGAAGCTTCCGGCGTAAGCCCTACATGGGGGTGCCCCAATATATTTTATACTGCATTGCACACGATTCTTGCTAATAAACTATTTGTAGTGTACTTGATTTTTCATTTTGATTTGAAAGACAAAAAGGGGTTACAGCAGGAAAGACGGTGTTTGAATTGCTAGAACATTTCTGAAGTGAACATGCAACTATAGGAGTGTCATGTTAAAATTTGGAATTACTTAGGGTTCATTTGACTTTTTATACATTAATTGAGTTTCTAGGCATTTAATGTGCATAATTCAAATTTGAACTACATGCACATGCTCGAGTGCACCTAAATGGGCTGAAAAATCATATATGCGTCATTAGGGTGAATGTTAAGGTCCCATGCAAGAAATGGGAATGAATTTCAAACATCTGGGCATGGTGGCTCGGCCAAAAACATTGAGAAACTTGGTTTTTAAATTCTTGTAAATCCAGAACTCGCTTGAAAATCATGATAGTTGGCATGGTGTCTTGAGATGGCACCAACATGCTGTGGTAAATTTTTTGTCCGATTTGGGACAAGTTTTGGTATAAGCTTCTTACAAACTGGAGCTTTTCTCAAGAAGCCTCAAGGTTCCGAGAAGAACGTGTCACCTTTTTGTGTGAAACGACATACACTACCTCTTCCCGCCTTGATTTTTTTACAGAGGCAACATGAACCTATAGGAGTGTTGTGTTAAAATTTGGAATTATTCAGGGTTTGTTTGGCCATTTTAATACATTAATTGAGTTTCTAGGTATTTAATGTGCATAATTCAAATTTGTACTACATGTACATGCTCCAGTGCACCAAAATGGGTTGAAAAATCATATATGTGTCCTTGGGTGAACTTTTAGGTCGCATGCAAGAAATGGGAATGAATTTCAAACATCTAGATATCGTGGCTCGTCCCAAAACATTGAGAAACTTGGTTTTTAAATTCTTGTAAATCCAAAACTCGCTTGAAATTCATGAAACTTGGCATGTGTCATGACATGGCACCAACATGGAGTGGTAAATTTTTTGTCGGATTTGGGACAAGTTTGGTACAAGTCTCTTACAAACCAGAGCTTCTCACATGAAGCCTCGTGGTTCCGATAGGGAACATGTTACCTTTGTGGGCGAAACGACATTTGCTCCCTATTCTCACCTTGAACTTTTTTCTGGAGGCAACATACACCAATAGGAGTGTCGTGCTAAAATATGGAATAACTTAGGATTCTTTTGGCCTTTTTATACATTAAGTGGTTGTTTGGATAAACAAAATTAATGCCTAGTTTTAACAAAACACGTTTTATTAGGATTTTTTGGAAAACTAGTTTTACTAAATATTCGGTTAGGAACAAGTATGCACAAAGCCTTGTCTGGATGATAAAACATGTTTAAGCACGAGGGCTGCACCGTCGATGCCGTGTTCTCGCATCTGCATAAGAGACGATCATGTCCATCTGGATGCCTGGATGGGTCCATCATTTGCTCGCGACCGAAGATAAGAGTAGCGATGCAGCTGGCAGGGTTGGGCGACATCATCGCGGGGATGGTTCCTTGTGCAACGGTGAAGGTGAGAACTGATGGAGATGCAACATTGTGGCCTTGAGATTCAAGTACTAAAACCATTGTGGATGCATGCTCGACAACGGCTGCATTGTGGAACGCGAGATTAGGTGTCGTTGGAGAAGGACCGATCGTCGACGCTGATGGCGGCGGCGCCGGGAGGAGTGGTCGCCGGTGATGGCCACATGCAAGGTGGGATGAGTTGTTGCGACGGTGATGGTAATGTGCATGCCGGCTGCACTATATGTAGGTGGCGGGCTGCGGACGATGAATTGGTTTATATAAAACGTCTAATTGTCGTTTTCCCATAAACTCGTTTTTTCAGTTTTACGAAAGCTAAAATTTACTTATCCATGGATTTGTTACGTCAACCAAACAGAGTTTTAGTTTGTTGTAACCGAAAACATGTATAGAACAAACTAGTTTAGTAAAATCCTTGTATCCGGACAACCCCTAATTGATTTTTCTAGGCATTTAATGTGCACAATTCAAATTTGAACTACAAGCACATGCTCCAGTGCACCAAAATGGGTTAAAAAGTTGTATATTTGTCCTTGGGTGCATGTTTAGGTCCAATGCAAAGAATGGGAAATAATTTCAAACATCCCGGCGTCATGGCTCGGCCACAAACGTTGAGAATCTTGGTTTTTAAATTCTCGTAAATCCAAAACTCGCCTGAAATTCACAAAACTTGGCATGGTGTCGTGACATGACACATATATGCCGTTATAAAAATTTCGTCCAATATGGGGGCAAGTTTTGGTACAAGCCTCTTACAAATGGGAGCTTCTCACAAGAAGCCTCGCGGTTCCGATAGGGAATGTGTCACCCTTTTGGGCCAAATGACTTTCGCTGCCTCTTCTCACCTTGATTTTTCCTAGAGGCAACATAGACCAATAGGAGTGTCGTGCTGAAATATGGTATTATTCAGGGTTCGTTTGGCTTTTTTATACATTAATCGAGTTTTCTATGCATTTAATGTGCATGATTCAAATTTGCACTACACGCACATGCTCCATTGCACCAAAATGGGTTCAAAAATCATATATGTGTCCTTGGGTGCATGTTCAGGTCCTATGCAAGAAATGGGAATGAAATAGAAAAATCTCAGAACAACTAGCTATCACGTTATTATCGCACACATTAACAACCAACGTAGGCATTTTGGAACTAACAACTGCCACATTATTATTGGAAACAGTTGTATTATTTGAACCATGGGCATTGCACTAACCATTTACATACTACAAAGATGTGCGGGCAGCTTTTTGATTAGACATGACGAGTGTGAGCAATCCGCCGCGTATGCTCGACGGGACGCGTGCGAGCTGTCTGCGCGTAGGCTCGATGGGACGCATGCAAGCAGTCTGCCCCACAGGCTGGCCGGGAAGCGAGCCCTATGACCTGCCAGTGAGCTTTGCCAAAACTTTATTGATGGTTTTGGTTTCGAAGCCCAAAATGGTCCCCGAATGGCGTCATATAAGTTTTGGCTACCTCGGGAAGGTACGTAGAACAGTTTCCAGCGCTCTTCTCCTCCGTTCTTATCTATAAGCGCCACCGCCGAGGGTCACCGCCTACTGCAATGGAGGACGAGGTGGCCAACAAGCGGGGCAGGTCGAGCCAGAACCGCAAGAGCCTCCGACAAGCATGGACTTCATCAGCAGCGTCCCCGATGAGATGTTCGTAAAATCATATCCCTCATCCCCATCAAATCTGCCGTTCGGACCACTGTCCTCTCCCAGTGGCGGCGTCCCCTCTGGCACTCCACCCCTGGACCTCATCGACAACGACGAGCTCTGCAGCGGGGATTGCAAACTGTTGGGCGGACCCACATCCTCACCACACAGCCTGGGCCGGTCAGACACGTTGCCATCGTCAACTTCTGTTCCAACTGCAAGGTTGAACCCAAGTTTCATGAGTGGTTCCTATCCCCCACCATAGATCGACTCGAGGAGCTCAACTTTCATGCTGGACATCCGCGCTCGCTGCCACCTCGCGCCCATGCTGCGATGCGCTATGCTTAGGAAGTGCTTTTTCCCACAGATTAATGCCACGCCCGCTCTTCATCTCCTAAACTAAAGTACCTCAAGCTCATGGGTGTCAACATCTCGAAGGAGGATTTGGAGCGCCTACTCCATGGTTGTACAATGTTTGAGTACTGTAGCGGCCCAAGATACAATTGTTTTTCGATCACGTGGTGAATTCATGATTGGGGCAGAATCACATTTCGAGCGCATAGCAAGGTGGATATCATTACAACATACCATGTACTGAATAAATGAGAATACCAGATAAAGGCTTACACTCGCCACAAGCTACATCACGAATACATGAATACATAGCAATCATCATACAGAAGAGCAGGATCCGACTATGGATGAAATCAAATGAAAAGAAGAACGATATCCACCCTGCTAATCCCAGGCTCCCGACCCAAAAACTATCCCTTGATCGATGAAGAAGAAGCACAAGAAGAACTCCAAAGTAGAAATGCATCGCTCTCACGTGAAAGCATTGCTTTATTTGTACCTGCACCTGTTGTTGTAGTAATATGTGAGCCACACGGACTCAGCAATCCCTTACCATGGGTAGCAAAACTAGCAAAGCTTAATGGGTATGGAATGGTTAAGTGGTGAGGTTGCAGCAACACTAAGCATTTGTATGGTGGCTAATTACGAGTACAAGAGTAAGAAGAGTAAACTACGGATAACGGTCGCAAACTAGTAATGATCAATAAGTGATCCTGAACTACTTATGAGTCAAACATAACCCCACTGTGTTCTCTTCCCGAACTCCCTCGAAAAGAGACGATCACGGTTACGCACGCGACTGGTGTATTTTATTTCGGTTTAGTGTCAAGTTCTCTACAACCGGATATTATAAATTTCCAAGTCACCACATAACCGCGGGCACGACTTTCGGAAAGATTTAACCCTACAGGGGTGCTCCAACTTAATCCATTATAAACTACCACACACATCCGATGTAACATCCTCACACATAGAAGAACACGATGCTTATGTAGGAAATCGTAGCATAATTTAAAATTTTCCTACGCTCACCAAGATGCATCTATGGAGTATACTAGCAACGAGGGGAAGGGAGTGCATCTACATACCCTTGTAGATCGCGAGCGGAAGCGTTCCAATGAACGTGGATGACGGAGTCGTACTCGCCGTGATCCAAATCACCGATGACCGAGTGCCGAACGGACGGCACCTCCGCGTTCAACACACGTACGGTGCAGCGACGTCTCCTCCTTCTTGATCCAGCAAGGGGGAAGGAGAGGTTGATGGAGATCCAGCAGCACGACGGCGTGGTGGTGGATGTAGCGGGTCTCGGCAGGGCTTTGCCAAGCTTCTACGAGAGAGAGAGAGGTGTTGCAGGGGAGGAGGGAGGCGCCCAAGGCTGTAGGTTGCTGCCCTCCCCCCCAATATTTATAGGACCCCTGGGGGGGGGGGCGCCAGCCCTTGGGAGATCAGATCTCCAAGGGAGGCGGCGGCCAAGTGGGGGGGAAGGGGTGCCTTGCCCCCCAAGGCAAGGGGGAAGCTCCCCCCTAGGGTTCCCAACCCTAGGCGCATGGGGGGAGGCCCAAGGGGGGCGCCCCAGCCCACTAAGGGCTGGTTCCCTTCCACTTTCAGCCCACGGGGCCCTCCGGGATAGGTGGCCCCACCCGGTGGACCTCCGGGACCCTTCCGGTGGTCCCGGTACAATACCGGTAACCCCCGAAACTTTCCCGGTGGCCGAAACTTGACTTCCTATATATAATTCTTCACCTACGGACCACTCCGGAACCTCTCGTGACGTCCGGGATCTCATCCGGGACTCCGAACAACTTTTGGGTTTCCGCATACATATATCTCTACAACCGTAGCGTCACCGGACCTTAAGTGTGTAGACCCTACGGGTTCGGGAGACATGCAGACATGACCGAGACGCCTCTCCGGTCAATAACCAACATCGGGATCTGGATACCCATGTTGGCTCCCACATGTTCCACGATGATCTCATCGGATGAACCACGACGTCGAGGATTCAGTCAATCCCGTATGCAATTCCCTTTGTCAAACGGTATGTTACTTGCCCGAGATTCGATCGTCGGTATCCCAATACCTTGTTCAATCTCGTTACCGGCAAGTCTCTTTACTCGTACCACAATGCATGATCCCGTGACTAACGCCTTAGTCACATTGAGCTCATTATGATGATGCATTACCGAGTGGGCCCAGAGATACCTCTCCGTCACACGGAGTGACAAATCCCAGTCTCGATCCGTGCCAACCCAACAGACACTTTCGGAGATACCCGTAGTGCACCTTTATATTCACCCAGTTACGTTGTGACGTTTGGCACACCCAAAGCACTCCTACGGTATCCGGGAGTTGCACGATCTCATGGTCTAAGGAAAAGATACTTGACATTGGAAAAGCTCTAGCAAACGAAACTACACGATCTTTTATGCTATGCTTAGGATTGGGTCTTGTCCATCACATCATTCTCCTAATGATGTGATCCCGTTATCAATGACATCCAATGTCCATAGTCAGGAAACCATGACTATCTGTTGATCAACGAGCTAGTCAACTAGAGGCTTACTAGGGACAGGTTGTGGTCTATGTATTCACCCATGTATTACGATTTCCGGACAATACAATTATAGCATGAATAATAGACAATTACCATGAACAAAGAAATATAATAATAACCATTTATTATTGCCTCTAGAGCATATTTCCAACAGCTTATGGTAAGGAATCTCGATGGATAAGTCACTCATCAAAGGTACAACTATACCAGCAAGACCACCCGGTGTGTCATCACCCCGATAAGAGCCGCACGTATCTCATTCTAAGGACACAACCGTCTATGCGAAGTGGACGATAGCCAAAATACCAACGAGTTTCCCCTAGGCGGCACCGCCGACTGCTAGCTAGGTGGACGAACACTCATGAGGAGCACTGGCCCAGTTTGTTGATTAATTATCCACAGGGGTCGGCAGGTCCATATGCAAGTTTTTGTTGTTATTGGGCAAATAGTAAAACCAATGTTGGGCGTTGCTGGAAGAGTTAAACCTAAGCGAATGATCACGGGGGTCCCTATAAAACCGCACATGTTAGGAGCACTCATCATGGAACATAACACCGGTATGACGGAAACTAAGGCAACATGAGTGAAGCAAAACACCAGGCAAAAGGCCCAGCCTACCACCCATTGCCAAGTATATAGGTGTATTAATTAAATAAGAGGTATTGTGATATCCCATGATATCCATGTCGCAACATGGAACAACCCGCAACTGCACCTACAACTAGCAACACTATAAGAGGGACTGAGCAACGTAGTAACATAGCCAAACAACGGTTTGCTGGGATGGTGGAAGGTTAGGGACTTATCATGGCAATTTGGGAGGCATACAAACAAGTGGTAGGTGGCACGACATAGCGATAGCATCGAGACAACTACCAAGCAAAGATAGTAGTGATATTCAAGGTAATGACCACCTTGCCTGAAATCCCGCTAGGAAGAAGACCGAGTCCATGAAGTAGACGAACCAACGTAGTCGAACGAATCCTCACAATCCCAATGTTACCGAAACTATTGATAAGAAGCAAAACCGGGAAGAAGCAAACAACACCGTAAACCAACAAGCATAATCATGACATGATGCACCAACCAAGTATGATGCATGTCCGGTTTAATGTGGCATGGCATGGCAAGAGCAACAATCACATCCTACGAATTAAGTGGAGCTCAATATGCTACGAGTTGCGTATTGACGAAACACCACATTCAATTAGTTAGTTTGCTCTCATTTATGTACATGACAAGATTAAATATTGGTTAACATGGCAAAGCGTGAAGCATAATTAATCTACCTATCTAGGCAAGTTAAATGAGGCCGGAATCAACAAACAACAATTCCGGAAAATCCCCATATGCATATTTCGAATTTGCTACTGTTCTGCCTAAAGCACAATTTTAATGTTGTTAAACAGCAAAATAAAGTGCACCATGTTAACCTTTACATTTTTCCACTCCATTTACATATAAATTTTATTTAAATCAGAGCTAAAGTTAATTAGTTACGAAATAAACCATTTTAACATGTCAATCATGCAAATTAATGCAAACAACAATTTTAAACATTTTTACCATGGATGAAACTTGCTAATTATGGAACTACATGAAATTCTAAGCATTTTACATATATAAGTTGTTTAATTCCGATGCACGGTTGTGGAGTTATTAAATGCATGAACATGAGGGTTTTTCTGTAAAACAGTAATTCTCCGGATAAATAGATAATTCGTCCGGTGAAAAAAACACATGTGTTGGGCCGTAATCTGGATCGATAGGGCTGCTCACCATGGGCTGATGCCCAGGTCGGTGGAGAGGTGGAGACAGGCCGATGGGGACGGCGCGCTGGGCCTTGGCAGCTTGGCAGGAGGCGGTCGATGGAGAAGTCAACGCGAGCGAGCGACAGAGGAACGACTCGAGACGGAACGACAGAGGAGGCGACACGAGCATGGGAGGTCTCCAGCCTATTCCCGCCGGATCCGGTGACGACGGGCACGGGGACGACGGACTTGGCACTGGGGAGCATTGATCCTCGGCGGGGCACTCAAGGAGGACCGGATCCGGCCAGGGGGACGTCAAACCTAGCTGTTGGTGGCGAGGCGGAGGAGGACCAGCGGTGGAGCTCCATGGGTCGGCCTTAGATGGTATGCACGGGGAGACGAGGGAAAACCAATGTCTTGAAGGCAGCGGCTTCGTGGGGAAAACCATGATGCTCCTACGAGTTTCATGGAGAAGAGAGAGAGCGGGTGAGAGAGGGATCCAGAGGGAACGGGAGGAGAAGAAGGGAAGGAGAAGCAGCGGGGCATGGTGGCCGCTGGCGACGAGGCCCTCGGCCAGTGGCACGCTCGGGCGGAGCTCGGGATCGGGGCTCCTCCCCGATCTGGAATGATGAGGCGCAAACTAGCGAGATGCTAATTCGCGCGTGTAGATGGCCTGATCTTTCACGACGATGCTTGATTAACAGTCCGTCCCCCTGTTCCTCCTCGCAATCTCGAAGAATAATTTTCACCCACGTACAAAAATACATGAACAAAAATAATGATCCCCTTGGATCGGCACGTAGGCGTCCATGTGATGAACAACCCTCCGTCGCTAGCAAATTTCCACAATGGAAAAATCACAGATGATACACAAGATATGGTCACCCAAAACCTAGACGTTTTACTGTGTTGTTCATAACTCATGAATAAACTCAAAACTACCCTTCCCGTACATGGCCGAAGCTTGGCTTTTATATCCCATAAAAATAACGGACGTGCTAGAATACCTAACTAGCTAGACTCCTGTACAGGACTCCTAGGAAGCCACGCTAATGTTTCCACCTGATTTTATGCCAACTAACATACGCACCAACAACTTGGATATATATTCAAATAGAAAAAACTACCTAAAATAACAATCTCTCTCCTGATTTGATGGAGATTAGGAAAGAACCTAATCTTATTTTCCCTGGTGGTGTACGGAAGGTAGGAATAATCTCCTCCAATACCGGTTCATGATTCGCATGTAACCCATCAGGCCTTCCTGTGCGCACAAGTCCATGTGAATAGCTTTTCATGCAGCATGCTTTATTCAAATATACTTCTGTATCACTTTGATTTATCCTCATGCACTTGTGACGTGTATCACCCGAGCAATCACGTTTTGACGTACAACTAGCTAGGCCGGCCACACCAGGTCCACATAACTGACGCACACGATCATCCTTTCCTCGATGAAATATGGCTGCATTTTCAAACAACTTGTTTATGACTTAATTCTTTTACTGATTCAACTTGCATAGCACTATCATCTGTTGATACGTGTGACGATATCGTGTCTGTATCATCCTCCCTCCCTTTAAGTGAAACCGTCCGCGGTTTCATGTTAATTTTTAACAAGACCTCCTTCTCCGGAATTTGTTGCTCTCTAATGATTGCACTATCTAGCATCGGCTTTAGCACATGCTTCCTTCCACCATGCATGAATGTGTACGTGTTTGATTTTCCGGCATGCACCGCGTCACGATCAAACTGCCATGGTCTCCCTAATAGCAACTGACAAGCGTTCATTGGCAAGACATCACAATCCACCTTATCAATATAATCTCCAACAGCAAATGGCACACGCACCTTATGTGTAATTTTTAATTTCCCGAAATTGTATAACCACTCCACGTGGTGCGGTTGTGGGTCCCGCCACATGGACAAACCCAAAGCATGCACGAGATCTTTGCTAACGGCATTAGTAAAACTGCCACCATCAATTATCATCTTACATGCACGACCCTTGATCATGCACTGCATTTTAAAAACACTCCAACGCCGCCCTTTAGCATCACCATCCCCTTGCACCTTCTCCACCAAGAGATTTAGCCCCTTCATCGGTGCATCAACTTCTTTATTTATTTCTTCATGCTCTTCTCTTGTTTTTCGCAAACGATCTTTCCAATCAGCAGCGAACACATCCGTTGGCATGGGAATAAAACAAATTTGTTTGCCCTTTCGTGATAAAGAATAACTATTTTTCTTGACACCCCGAACAGCCCCAACATGCTTGCACCATGGGTCCCCAAGTAGCAGATGGCACAACACCATGGACACAGGACAAACATGAAAGAATTCCGCGCAACAATATTTTCCCAGATCAAAAATTAGCAAAATCTGATGCGTAATTTTGATTTCACCTTTGAACCACTTCAGCATGTACGGTCTTTCAAGAGGCGTCATCTTCAGCCCCAATTTTTCCACCACCTCGATGTTCATCATATTGACCGCGGTACTCTCATCGATTGTCAGATTGACACGTCGTTCGTTCATGACGCAACGAGTGTGAAAAAGAGTGACCTCGCCAATGCCTTCCTCCTCCATCAATATGTTCTTGCTCAACATGTTGATGCTTGACTCCGCAGACGATATTACAAACCGAGTCGTCGTGACTAACCTTTGCTCTGAATACCACTTGATGAGGCGCAAACTAGCGAGATGCTAATTCGCGTGTGTAGATGGCCCGATCTTTCACGACGATGCTTGATTAACAGTCCGTCCCCCTGTTCCTCCTCGCAACCTCGAAGAATAATTTTCACCCACGTACAAAAATACATGAACAAAAATAATGATCCCCTTGGATCGGCATGTAGGCGTCGATGTGATGATTAACCCTCCGTCGCTAGCAAATTTCCACGATGGAAAAATCACAGATGATACACAAGATATGGTCGCCCAAAACCTGGACGTTTTACTGTGTTGTTCATAACTCATGAATAAACTCAAAACTACCCTTCCCGTACATGGCTGAAGCTTGGCTTTCATATCCCATAAAAATAACACACGCGCTAGAATACCTAACTATCTGGACTCCCGTACAAGACTCCTAGGAAGCCACGCTAATGTTTCCACCTGATTTTATGCCAACTAACATACGCACCAACAACTTGGATATCTATTCAAATAGAAAAAACTACCTAAAATAACAATCTCTCTCCTGATTTGATGGAGATTAGGAAAGAACCTAATCTTATTTTCCCCGGTGGTGTACGGAAGGTAGGAATAATCTCCTCCAGTACCGGTTCATGATTCGCATGTAACCCATCAGGCCTTCCTGTGCGCACAAGTCCATGTGAATAGCTTTTCATGCAGCATGCTTTATTCAAATATACTCCTGTATCACTTTGATATATCCTCATGCACTTGTGACGTGTATCACCCGAGCAATCACGTTTTGACGTACAACTAGCTAGGCCGGCCACACCAGGTCCACATAACTGACGCACACGATCATCCTTTCCTCGATGAAATATGGCTGCATTTTCAACAACTTGTTTATGACTTAATTCTTTTACTGATTCAACTTGCATAGCACTATCATCTGTTGGTACGTGTGACGATATCGTGTCCGTATCATGGAAGCTCGGGCATGTCGGGGAGGCGGGGTTCTGGCGATGAGGAGACAGGAGGCCTCAGGCGCCATGGCTGCAAGGGGAACGAGGTGAGCTTTGCCGGATGTGTCCACGAGCTGCAGCGGCAGCAAGCAAAGGGGCATGCAGGCGGCGCTGAAAGCGAGGAGGAGCGGCGCGGCTGTGCGTTGGTTCGATGCTAAAAACGAGGAGGTGGTCGGGGGGCTGCAGATTGGAGCGACGGGGATCCCGAGGAAGACCAAGTGAGTGGGTGGCGGTGGACAGAATGGAAGGATGGGACATCTCCTAGGATGTAGGGTTCGGTCTGATTAAATAGGAGGTGGATTTGAGTAGGGGCTATCTTGTACGTGATTGTATTGGAAATATAGGATATATTAGAAAGTATTCTGGCTTGTCTTGTACTCCAAGTAGATCATGCACTCCTATATATATTCTCACAAGGCTCAAATAATACAACAACTATTCCATCAATCCCTCGCTCCCTCTTGTAACATGGTATCGGCCTAACCGATCCAACCCTAGCCACAGCCCGACGCTTCCGCCCTGCGCGCCGCCCCCGGGGCGGTCGGCCTCAATGATCGCGGCCGGGGCCCGCGCCGCCCGTACCTACGGTTCGTCCGCCGATCATGTTGACCAGCTGCCCTAGAGAGTCTTTTTCCCGAGTCCTTGCTTCGGTTTTTTCTCTCTCTCCCGCCGGTCACCTTTATCGGCGTTTTTCTTTTTGGTTTTCCGATCTAAGCTTGATCGGTTTGCGTTGCCCGCCGCCACCGTCGACCCCCTTCGCGCGCCTCTACTCCAACACCGGCGCGACCGGCCGGCCTCTCCTCCGACCCGGCGGCCAGGCGCGCTGAGGCGGCCTGTCAGGGCCAGCCATCGTCCGCGCATCGGCCCGTCGCCGCCCTGCTCCGACCGGACTCCTTCATCACCCCAACCCGGCGGCCTAGCGCGATGCGGCGGCCCATCACAACCGCCGTTCGTGCACCGGCCCGCCCGTCGATCCACGCCGTCCATTGCCACCCGACTCCGCCGCGACTGCACGTCGGCCCTATGGCGTGCCTCGCCAGCCTTGTCCCCGGTTGCCTCGAGCTCGGGCGCCGCTGCTACGTTGGTCGCTCGGGCCTTGCTGCCCACGCGCCAATGCTGTTTTGGCAGCCCGGGTGCCGGTCCTGATGCGCTCGTCCGCATGTTGTCCCACGCCATCCGTCATTGCCGGCCTCATTTCGGACTCCGCCTCCACCGGACGGCGTCCACGACCTCGTGCGTGATCGTCTTGATCACCCGCTCGCTGCCGCAATCCGCCTCATCTATGCCACATGACCGACTTGGGAAGTCGGTTGCGTGCGCCTCCGCAGGTCCCGTGAAGATCCTCCCTGAATTCAGCGTGCCCCTTAGTGATTTTGGTGTATTGAAGACTTATAGGTTAAGTCTCTAATGTGTTTGTGAGTGTACACGGGTCTATAAGTCTATGAGGAGTTTGATATTTACAGAGAAAGTTGACCCCTAAAAATGAATATCTTCGACTGAAGACTTTGGATTTCTGAAGACTTTGAAAGTGAAGAAATTGGTGTGACCTTGAAGACTTGGTATTCATTCGAGGAACATGAAGCGTGAAGGCTTTTGTTTTCGTAGTTTCATTTTCTCTTTCTTGAGTCATAGGAAACACCGTACTGTTAAAGGGGGTCGAGGAAATACTAAGGAAAAATTTCCAAGTGATGCTCAACTCAAAATCCTACACCTACCAATCCCTTCGAGTGAAGCCATTGGATATCTCATACAGTTCAGTCAATTTCTTCAGTGACAGAGATGAAGTTCTTCTGGTCTCTGATGAATTTGTTCTGACCGAGGAGTTAGGAATTCGCCAGTGCGGATTGCCTAAAAGTGAGGAACATGATAGCCCTGAGGAATTTGTTAGTCAAATTTCCGACCGTTGCTGTGGTACGCCCAGCTGTCCCAAAATATCTACCCACCTAACGGTCATATCATTGAAGGGCATTTATATCTTATCATGTCGGGCTGCTCCATAGGCTATAAATAGCCGCCCCTACAACCACTAGCTGGTTGGCTGCTCTGAGAGAAACTGACACTTGTCATTTGAGAGCATCCCATCCTCCGAGGTCTTTGAGCAAAAATCATCAAGTGAGGAAAACCCAAACCCAAACACCTACAAACCCAAAGTGATTGAGCATCACTGAAGAGATTGATCTTGCGTGGATCTGACGCTTGTTACCTTTGAAGACTGTGCATCTTCCAGACGGTTAGGCGTCATGGTCTAGAGCATCCAAGAGGAAATTGTGGATCACCGAGTGACCGAGTTTGTGAAGGTTTGGAAGTCACCTGAAGACTTACCACGAGTGATTGGGCGAGGTATGTGTGACCTAAGCTCAAGGAGAATACGGTGAGGACTGTGTGTCCGGGACTGTGTGTCCTCAGATTTAAATACCCAGCCGCTCCAACTAGACGTACAACTGTCACAGCAGTTGGAACTGGTCTACCAAATCATTATCTTCACCAAGCCTACTGGTTCTATTTTTTCAACTCCTTCATTTCCTCATAACTGTGTTGTGTGCTTGTTCATATCTATTTGAAGACTTTGACTGAAGACTTTCTCAATTTCCTCAATTCAATTTCTTCAGTCTATTTGTCTTCATCCTGTTTTATCCTGTGCTTACGCTTCCTGTACTCTGTGTCTGTGTTTCATTTCATCATGATGTCCATGTTTATGTTATGTCATGTATGCTTCTGAGTACTTATTCGCTGCTAGTAGTTCTTCGCTTAGGAATTTCCTCACCCTGAAATTCCTCAGTGAAGAATTCATAAAAATCGCCTATTCACCCCCCTCTAGTCGACTTAACACACTTTCAATTGGTATCAGAGCAAGGTACTCCCTTGTTCTATGTGATTTTGGTTTAACCGCCTGGAGTTTTAGTTATGTCGACCGCAGGTATGATCAAGGTCTCTGCTGAGTGTCCTACCTTCGATGGGACGGACTACCCCTACTGGAAGAATAAGATGCGAATGCATCTTGAGGCAATTGACAACAATCTCTGGTATGTTGTGGAAAATGGTGTTCCCTCAGTCACACCTTCTCTGAATGCTGCTGATGTGAAGAGATTCAAGCAACTCGATTCTCAAGCGAAGAACATCATATGTGGCCATCTGAGTAAAGGGCAGTATGGCAGAGTGAGTGCTTTGGAAACTGCTAAGCTTATCTGGGATAGGCTATCCAAAGTAAATGAAGGAGTCTCGACACAGCGTTACTCTCATGTTGACGTTCTTCTCAATCTCTTCAACTGCTTCAAAAGACTCGACAATGAGAATGTCCAGCAAACCTTTGATCGTCTCACCGACATCTCAAATGAGCTTCAAGCACTTGGTGCCACTGACATCACTGACCATGAGGTGGTGAAGAAATTGCTGAGATCGCTTGATTCCTCATTTGATACTCTGGCACTGATGATACAAGAACGTGGAGATTACAAGTCACTTGATCCCGCTGATATCCTCAAGAGGCTAAACACTCATGAGTTCCAGCTTGCTGAGAAGAGAGATCTCTATGGTTCGAGCTATGGCAGATCACGTGCCCTGAAGGCCAAGGCAGTCTCTGAATCTGAAGGTGAAGACTCTGGTAGTAGCCTTGGTGATCCTGAAGAACTGAGCCAGGAGCTAGCATTGCTCGTGAAGAGATTTCAGAAGTTCTCAAGACGTGGTCGTTTTGGAAAATCCTCAAGGAGTAATGATTCCTCATCCAGTGATACAAGAAGAGGCTATGCCACAAATGCAAGAAACCCGGTCACTACATTCAATATTTTCCTCAGTGGGAAAGGAATCAAAGAAGAAGAAATACAAGGATTACAGTTCTGATGAATCAAAGAAGAAGAAGAAATCTTCAAGTCTTCATCATCAAAATCCTCGAAGTCTTTATCTCACAAGAAGAGCAACTCTAAGAAGGCTCGGGCATTCATTGGCAAGGAAATGGACTCTGAAGCTGAATCTGAGGAACATGAGGAACAGGAGGCATCTAAGGAGTCAAAATCTGGTGTGTCGAGCCTAGCCCTCGCTACTGCGTTCGTCAGCAGATCCATCTTCAACACTGAAGAAAATGGCTTCTATAACAAGGCTGATGATGATGATGTCTACGCTCCCACCTATTGCTTCATGGAAAAGGGTGCCAAGGTACTCAAATATCCCTCCTCTGAATCAAGTGAGGATGAATCTGATGAAAACCTCAAGCCTAGCTACCCTAAACTTGCTAAGATTGCTGTAAAACAACAAAAGGCATTTGAAAAGGTTCAAAACATGCTAGACAAAAGTGATGATATGTTGGGTGAAGAAATGGATCGCACTAAGACCTTAACTGAAAGTCTTCAGAGACTTCAGTCTAAGTTTGACAACCTTCAAAGTCATCATAACACTCTCTTATCTGATCATGAGAAGCTTTCTTATGAATTTCTTCAAAGAAAGCAAGATCTTGAAAAGCTAAGGGTGAGTTATGAAGATCTTCAGAAGGAGCATGATTCATTACTTGCCCAACAAATCAGCGCTGCTCAGGAAGAATTTGTTCCTCCATGTTTGAAGTGCATTGAACATGAATCTGCTAATTCTTCACCTGAATGTTCAAATGCTTCTAATGTTACAAATTCTTCACCTGTATCTGCTATCACTAATTCCTCATCTGAGGACATTGCTAGTATCACTGATGATGCAGGGCTGAAGGAATTGTATATGATAGGCATGTACAAAAGCCTCAAAGGGCATCAGGCTCTTTGTGATGTGCTTAAAAAGCAGATCCTCAACAGGAACCCTAGGAAAGAGGGTGTTGCCTTTGAGAGGAAAATCAATGCTGATGGAACATACTGGAAGCCTGAGCAGTATCCCAAAACCTCATGGGTTGCTGCAAAGGGACCTCCAATAGATCCATCTACTCTATCTGGCTTTACATGTGAATCTCCTCATTCTTCTGATGAGTCATTTGACTCCAACTATAAACTGTTCAAAAATCAGAATGGTGAAGTATTTGCTAGATATGTTGGCTCTAACTGCAGGAACGGTTCCCCTATGAAGAAAATATGGGTTCCCAAAAGGTGCCTTGAAAGTCTTCAGGTGAATGTCATCATGACACCACCTGTGAAGAATAGGAACCCCAAATCAAATTCTTCATATGGATCCAAGTCCTCATACGGACCAAATTCCTCACGTGGATCAAATTCCTCAAAAGGATCAAAGTCCTCATATGAACATCATCGTGCTAACACTTTTGTTTCGCAGGGAAGAATTAAGGGCTATGAATATGACCATTATTCTTCTAACCATTATGTTCATAAATCCTCAAAGAATTTCTCTGCCTATTCATATGCTTACCCTAACTCCTCTTATGTGAAACAAAGTGGACTGGCTTCAATGCCACCGTTCTCTTATGGAGCCCGCAGAATGATGAACTCTTTGCCACCCCTTCAGATGTGGGTGGTGAACAAAAGGAACTAATCACTTATGTAGGGTCAGGTCTCCAGACGTACTTAAACGTCTGAAGAATTTGCTGGAGACCTGAAAATTGCATGAAAGAACGCAGGCTAATCATGAAGAAATGAATTCTCATTTCTCACGTCCTCACACCGCTTTATCTGTCTTATTGCTTGATGAAATTGATGTCATATTCTTCACTGATGAAGTATATGAGATCGTAAGTTGCACTAAGTCATCTGCAGGATGATCTACCCAAAGCCACTGAGTGGGTCCTCGATAGTGGATGTACTAATCACATGACTGGTGACAAAAATCTATTGATGGACGTTCCCTTATCTCCATCGCATCTGAAGCATATCATCTTCGCTGACAAAGGCAAAATCAAGGCATTGCGTCTAGGTAAGGTTGCGATCTTGAAAGTGCGTTATATCGACTAGAGGGGGGGTGAATAGGCGATTTTTATAAATTCTTCACTGAGGAATTTGTGGGTGAGGAAATTCCTTAGCGAAGAACTACTTGCAGTGGAATAAGTACTCAAAAGTATGCATAGCAGAACACAAGCATAGTCATCATGATGAAATGAAAACAAGCACAGAGTACAGAAAGCGTAAACATAGGATAACACAGGATGAAGACAAACAGACTGAGGAAATTGAACTGAGGAAATTGAGAAAGTCTTCAGTCAAAGTCTTCAAACACAGATATGAACAAGCATACAACACAGTAATGAGGAAATGAAAGAGTTGAGGAAATGGAACCAGTAAGCTTGGTGAAGACAATGATTTGGTAGACCAGTTCCAACTGCTGTCTCAGTTGTACGTCCGGTTGGAGCGGCTAGGTATTTAAACCTGAGGACACCCAGTCCTGGACACACAGTCCTCACCGTATTCTCCTTGAGCTAAGGTCACACAGACCTCGCCCAATCACTCATGGTAAGTCTTCAGGTGACTTCCAAACCTTCACAAACTCGGTCACTCGGCGATCCACAATTTCCTCTTGGATGCTCTAGACCATGACGCCTAACCGTCTGGAATAAGCACAGTCTTCAAAGGTAACAAGCGTCGGATCCACGTAGGATCAATCTCTTCAGTGATGCTCAATCACTTTGGGTTTGTAGGTGTTTGGGTTTGGGGTTTTTCCTCACTTGATGATTTTCGCTCAAAATCCTCGGAGGATGGGATGCTCTCAAATGACAAGTGTCAGTTTCTCTCGGAGTAGCCAACCAACTAGTGGTTGTAGAGGGCGGCTGTTTATAGCCTAGGGAGCAGCCCGACATGATAAGACATAAATGCCCTTCAATGATATGACCGTTAGGTGGGTAGATATTTTGGGACAGCTGGCGCATATCACAGCAACGGTCGGAAATTCGAGGCTCAAATTCCTCAGGGCTATCATGTTCCTCACTGTGTAGGCAATCCGCACTAGCGGATTCCTAACTCCTCAGTCAGAACAAATTCCTCAGCGACCAGAAGAACTTCGTCTCTGTCACTGAAGAATATGACTGAACTGTATGAGATTTCCAATGGCTTCACTCGAAGGGATTGGTAGGTGTAGGATTTTGAGTTGAGCATCACATGGAAATTTTTCCTTAGTATTTCCTCGACCCCCTTTAACAGTACGGTGTTTCCTATGACTCAAGAAAGAGAAAATGAAACTACGAAAACAAAAGTCTTCACGGTTCATGTTCCTCAAATGAATACCAAGTCTTCAAGGTCACACAAATTTCTTCACTTTCAAAGTCTTCAGAAATCCAAAGTCTTCAGTCGAAGAACTTCATTTTTAGGGGCGACTTTCTCTGTAAATATCAAACTCCTCATAGACTTATAGACCTGTGTACACTCATACACACATTAGTCCCTTAACCTATAAGTCTTCAATACACCAAAATCACTAAGGGGCACTAGATGCACTTACAATCTCCCCCTTTTTGGTGATTGATGACAATATAGGTTAAGTTTTCAATGGGGATAACCATATGAAGTGTAAATACTGATATTGAGGAGTTTGATTGCAAGATATAGAAGAACCCCCCTGAAGATGTGCATAGTGAGGAATTTGCTTTTGAAGCAATGCACACTTGAAGAGTTGAATCATGGAGATCTCCCCCTATATCTTGTAATTCATACACGCATTTGACATATAATATGAAGAATTTGAAATGCATGATGAAATATGGTGACTGATGTAGTTCAGCATGCGTGGAATAACATTAATGAGGAATAAGCATGCAGAAGAAACAATCAAAAGTATCAGGCCACCATAGAGTTTAAGTTTACAACTCGATCCAGCAAAGTCTTTAAAAGAACGAGAGTTGCAACTTAGAAAAAAACGCCCATATAAGATAGACCCGCTTGAAGACTAACTCAACTTTCTCCCCCTTTGTCATCAAATGACCAAAAGGGTCGAAAATGAGGACTAACGCCCCTGAAGAATATCAAGGTGATGAAGGAGCTTCAGTGTTGTTGGGGTCGTTTGTTGTAGTAGGGCCTGCCGCAGTGTCGTCCAAGTCTTCATGTTCATCAGTGTCACGTGATGAAGAATAGGAGCTGGCCACCAAGGAAGGAACCTTGACCTTCTTGTACTTCTTCGGAGGAGGTGCAGCCCAGTCAAGATCTTCCGTGAGACCCATTTTCTTCAGATCTTCTTCACTATAGACTTGAGACAGAACAGCCCAGGTGCGGTTGAGGGTTTCATGAAGGTAGTAGTGGTTTTTCTTCACTGCATTGTGGGTAGCAGTCATGTTGTGAAGAATTGAACCAAACTGACGCTTGACCCATTTATTATTGCGATCAACCTTCTGATGAAGACTGAGGAGAAGCTCACGATCAGTCATCACCCTGGGTGCTGTGCCTTGAGGATTTTGCTTGGGTGCGTTGGCGGCAGAGTCATGGGTGGCAGAGTCATCATTGGTGGAGTAGGATGCAGCCTTGCGAAATTGTCCATCCAATGGACGAATGCCTTCATCAATTACAGCAGTAGCCTTGCCCTTTTCATCAGCTGAGGAAAATGTCCGTTTGAGGACTTCGATCGGGGGCAAGTAGCTGCAATGGTTCAGTGTATCAGCTTTATAGTTGAGTGAAGACCTTGTCCTGATGAATCTCATAATCCAAGGTGCATAAGGCTTTAGCTCAAACGGTGACATAGCGACATTGGCCAGAGTCCTCATGAAGAAATCATGGAAGTTGACGGGAACGCCATGAATGATATTGAAAGCAGATTCTTCAATATGCCAACGACTTCTTCTTCATTCGAGTCGTGGCCCTTGATAGGACTCAATGTCTTCGTCAGAATGCAATAGACAGTCCGAGGCACATACAACAATTCCTTCACGAGGAATTTGGTTCGTGGGGCCTGCCCTGGCTTCAAAGGCTTCATCAGCACTTGCATGTAGTGATTGGTAAGCTCAGGTTCATTGTAGACGCAACAAGCACCTTCAAGGGGAGGACTGAGTGGTAAGGCACGAAGCAATTCAGTAGCTAGTGCCTTGTAGTGAGTGTTTTCAGACATCCAGTCTAGCACCCATGAATTCACATCTTCAGAGTTGCCGGTGATGTGCAGTGTTGCATAAAATTGAAGAATTAGCTCTTCACTCCAATCACATATATCAGTGCAGAAGTTTAACAGTCCAGCATCGTGAAGAACACTGAGGACTGGCTCGAAGCATGGCAGAGATTCCATATCCACGTGAGGAATGTGCTCATGATCGAAGACTTTGTCTTTGTTGAACAGCACTGAGGAATAGAAATTTGCCTGGCTGGCAGTCCAGAAACGCCTCTTCCTTATGCGAGTAGAGTCATAAGGGTTGTAATCAGTGAAGAATACATGCTCACCAAAGAAGGCATCAGTCTTGAATTTTTGCTTCCTGGAGAATGGATCCTTTGGCTTGGGCAGAGGAGTGTCAGTGAGTTGCATCACAACCTCATGAATCGCAATCTCAGGTTCTTCAGGCCGAGGAATTTCTGGCTCCTCTTCAGTGGCAGCCTGGTTCTTCAATTCTTCATTCTCATTTTCTTCAGCACTAGCGGCTGGAATGTCTTCATGAGCTTCATCAGATCCCATTTGAACTATAGTGACTGGGGACTGAGGAATTTGCTGCAGTGGAGTGAAGAGTGGAGAATTGGGGTGCTGACTTTCCCAAAAGTCATCATTCATTACTGGTGTGGTATAGCCAATGTCCACATCTTCATCTTCAATTTCTTCAACGCCAGCCTCTTCAGCTGTGAACTGAGGCATAGGCGAGGAAACAACTGGTGTTGAAGGGATTTCATCCACTTCAATTTCTTCATCCATCTGCTCTGACGTAGCAGCAGAAGGAGTTTCTTCATCAGATCCGCTAGGGATCACATATTCTTCATCAAAGGGAACAAGGTCCTTTGATGGCATGGTTGAGATCGAAACATCATCAATGGGGTTTGCAAAAGAGTTGGTCATAGTCTTCATTTTCTTCGGAGCTGAAGAATCTGAAGAAGCTGATGCTTTCCTTTTCTTCACAGCTGCAGGCTCTGCAGCCTTGCTCTTCTTCACATCTGATGCAGATGGAAGGATTGGAGTTGGAGTAGGCGCAGGAGGAGCAGAGGAATGTGGTTCATTTTCTTCAGGTACAACTGATGCAGTTGCCCTGACCTCTTCATTTTCTTCAGGCGCACCACTAGTGGGTGCCCTGGCAATTTCTTCAGCGACTGGAATGCAGTCATCAGCCCTGGAACTCACATTATCTTTAGCAGCCTGATTGTCATCAGCGGTGCTGGCATGTTTTCAGTTTGCTGAGCAGATGCTTCAGCCGGAGTGACTTCAATGTGCACAGGAGCAGCAACACTTGAAGTGAATGTCTTTGTCAGCTTGACGAACCTGACTTTAGCGCCCTTCCAATCAACATAGTAAGCGTTGAAATCATCGCCGAGGACTTTGATTTCAGACTGAATCTTTACAAGTTCATCAGTTGTCATAGTGACAACGTTGTTCTTCAGGAACTTCTCCTTCCTGTACTGTGCTTTCTTGAGCTGCCTGGCCTTCTCATATTTCCATTTTTCTTCTTGGATGAAATGGGTCAGCATGTGACTTTGGCCAGGTGTCAACTTGAAATCAGGCATATGTATGTTTGGGTCCTTGTGCCAGAGGTCAATGTAGTCGAGGATCAACTTTGGATCCAACAGCAGTGGCACATATGTGCCCTTGGCTCTAGCGGCCCTGACTTGCCTATCTCTGATGATCTCAGCAAGTTCTTCACCATCAGCTTCGTCTTCTTCAGACGACACTTGGAAGGCGACCTGCTTCTTCTGAGGACTTGGGCGAGAGCCTCGTCCAGCAGTGGTCTTTGTCTTCAGCAGAGAGGGTCCCGTTGAAGAATTTGGTGCAGCTGAGGAACTTGCGGAAGCTCCTGAGGCAATGGAGATGCCTGTAGTCCTTTGGCACGTGGCAAGATGCACTGGTGCTGAGGATTTTGTCGGAGCAGCTGAGGACTTTGGAGGAGCAGGAGCGGCTTGAGGAATTGGCCGTGAGGGCTTAACTGAGGAAATTGGCCGTGAGGGCATTGAAGAAGAGACACTTGGCTTGTGCGCAGGCTTCTTTGCCATGGATTTCTTCAGCCTTACAGAGGCCTCAGCAGCAGCAGCAGTAGAGTCTTTGTTGAATTTCTTCACTGCTTCCTTAGCCTGTTTGGCCAACTTGGCTTGGCGCTTGGCCCATTCTTCAGGAAAATCCTCACCGCGCTTGATGCTAGTGGGATCTGCTTCTTGGCCAGGTGCCAATGGAGGTCTTGGGCATGGAGGAGTAACAATGAATTTCTTCATGTATTTTGGAGTCACATACCTGTACTCCTTCCACTCTTTTGCCCATCTCCTTTCTATCCTCTGAATGCGCACCTTGCGCTGATTCTTATCTTCCTCAGGGGGTGTGCAGTACCCAGCATAAATGTCCTCAGGGATTTCAAAGGCAGTATTGACCTCAGGCCTCTTTCCTCCTTTCTGTGGCTTCTTTCCATCAACCATTTTCTTCAGTTGAGGAATTTGAACAATTGAACTCTCTGAAGAAGTATGCAACTTTTCTTCGAGGAATGCTGCAAATGAGTTAAGTTGATGAGAACCTAGTGATTCAGCAGCGGGCATGAGTACCTGTGAACAGAGTATAGTTGCGAGGAATTTGGAGAGGTCATATGCGTTCTCAGAAGGTTTTTTCAAAAAGAACAATTTTGAGGAATTTGACCAGATGAGTCTTGAAGAATTTCACTAAGCGTTCTTTGTCTTAGGTTCCAGAGTTGTATAGATCAAAGATCCACACAATTGAGGAATCTTGAAGAAAAATGATGCTTAGAGAAACGAATCAAGAACAGATGACAAGTGAGGTGTTCAGTGTGTGAAAAATTTGAGGAATAAACACCTTTGAAGATTTTGTAGAAGTCATTTGAATCAAAAAGGGCAGTAAAAGTAACTTTTAATTACCCTAAACGAAGAACACGACGAACTGGGATGTGGAGAAGTGAAGCTCGTCTGTGCAGATCTTCCACGCCCTAACTTGGCGGAGGAAGACGGCTACGGCGGCGGCGGAGTGAAGATTTCCGCGGCCGGCGCGAGTACGGCGGCGACGAGGTCGAGGCAGTGAAGCTCTTCCTCACCGGCGATGATGATGTAGCGGCGGCGCTAGGGTTTGAGAAGCTCGAGCTGGAGAGAGGTCGAGCGGAGTAAAAGAAGTGAGGAAGGGGAGAGGGGGTATTTATAGCCACGGTGAAAAACGGTTCGCCCGAAGAAATTGGACGAGCGTGCCCCTGACCCTTCTCATTCGCTTGACATGTGTCACCCACGTACTGAGAAGTGGAGATCGTGTTAGATCGTGGGTGAATAGATAAGTATATCGTGGGAAGCGGAACAGTTTGAGCGGCAAAGCCGAAAATTTGGATACGATAAGTTAAAAGTTCTGTTCGCAAATTCTTCAGCTGACAAGGACACAGTGAAGATTTTGAACGAGTTTCAAATAGAACGCACATGAAGAATTTGTGAATAGATTGGGTTGAGTATAGCATAGAGGGGGAAGGGTCCGATCACATTCACTTAGCAGAAAAACCAACTTGAAGAATTAGCCATAAGTGAATGCTGTAGAGGACATAAACTTATATATATATATATAGCCAATGAAGAAAAACGACGGAAACAGTGAAGATTTTGCAAAGTTGAAGAATATGAACAACTGAGGAATTTCAAAAACTGAGGAAAAACTCAAATTGAAGATTTTCAACTTTTGTGGTGGCGTGACCCACCGTATAAGAATGATGATTTCAGACACTGCGTATAATTGTCGTAGGGTTCTGAGAATCAACTTCTTCATTAATTTCTTCACACTTAGAGTGTTATTCTTCATTGATTGAAGAAAAACGTTTCTTCATGTGTTGCACATCTAAGTCATCAATTTTGCATAAGTGTTAGGATGAGTGTCCTTTCAAAGAACATTCGAAGATTCTAAGATATTTAGCTCACACCGCAACTTGCTAAATCTCTTCTCATCCAAGGGCTTTGTCAAGATATCGGCTAGCTGTTCTTCAGTCTTCACATGCTCAATAGAAATGTCGCCCTTCAACACATGATCGCGAAGAAAATGATGACGAATCTAAATGTGCTTGTCTTCGAGTGCTGAACTGGGTTGTGAGCAATCCTGATGGCACTCTCATTGTCACAGAAGAGAGGCACATTCTTCACGTTGACGCCGTAGAACTTGAGAGTTTGCTTCATCCACAACAATTGAGCACAGCAAGAACCAGCAGCAATGTACTCAGCTTCAGCAGTAGACAGTGATACGCAGTTCTGCTTGTTCGAGGACCAACAGACCAAAGATCGTCCGAGGAAATGACATGTACCAGATGTTGACTTGCGATCCACACGATCACCAGCATAGTCAGAGTCAGAATATCCAACGAGATCAAAAGCCGAGCCCTTGGGGTACCATAATCCTAGTGTTGGTGTGTGAGCTAGATATCGAAGAATATGTTTCACAGCCTTATGGTGTGATTCCTTCGGTGTAGCTTGAAATCGGGCACACATGCAAACACTAAGCATAATATCTGGCCTAGATGCACATAAGAACAATAAAGAACCAATCATGGAGCGGTATACCTTTTGATCGAAGTCAATACCATTTTCATCAGTGCACAGATGGCCATTTGTGGGCATAGGAATTTTGACACCTTTGCAATCTTGCATGCTGAATTTCCTCAGTACATCCTTGAGGTATTTCTCCTGAGATATGAATATGCCATTGCGCTATTGACGAATTTCAATACCTAAGAAGCATTTCAACTCTCCCATCATAGACATTTGATATTCTTCACTCATCATATAGGCAAATTCATCACTATAACGTTGGTCAGTACAGCCAAACATGATATCATCAACATATATTTGGCATACAAACAATTCATCATCATATGATTTAGTGAAAAGAGTTGGGTCGAGTGAACCGGGTTTGAAGCCTTTCTTCATGAGGAATTCCTTCAAAGTATCATACCACGCGCGAGGGGCCTGCTTGAGGCCATAGAGGGCCTTATTTAGTCTGAAGACTTTGTCAGGATGCTTAGGATCTTCAAAACCTGGGGGTTGAGCAACATATACTTCTTCCTCAAGCTTACCATTGAGGAATGCACTTTTCACATCCATTTGATATGAAGTGATATCATGATGGTTAGCATAAGCAAGTAATATGCGAATAGCTTCAAGTCTAGCAAATGGTGCAAAAGTTTCATCGAAATCAATTCCTTCAACCTGTGTGTAGCCTTGAGCTACTAGCCATGCCTTATTCCTCACCACAAGGCCATTTTCATCTTGCTTGTTGCGGTAGATCCACTTTGTGCCAATGATATTGTGTTTGTGAGGATCTGGACGATTGACCAGTTCCCAAACGTTGTTGAGCTCGAACTGATGTAATTCTTCTTGCATGGCCTGAATCCACTCAGGCTCCAGAAATGCTTCATCTACCTTAGTGGGCTCTGTGATAGAGACAAAAGCACAGTGCCCACAAAAGTTAGATAAATGTGAAGCTTTTGAGCGTGTGAGAGGACCTGGTGCTTCAATGTCATCGATGATCTTCTCAACTTGCACTTCTTTTGCAACACGAGGATGAGTAGGTTGTCGTCGAGGAATTTGATCAGCATTTTCTTCAGCACCATTTTCTTCAGCAATTTCTTCAGGTGCATTAGCTCGACGTTCTTCATGTTTTGGAATGAATTCTTCAGCAGATTCTTCGGTCAAGATGAAATGGAACACAAGCATAGTCATCATGATGAAATGAAAACAAGCACAGAGTACAGAAAGCGTAAACACAGGATAACACAGGATGAAGACAAACAGACTGAGGAAATTGAACCGAGGAAATTGAGAAAGTCTTCAGTCAAAGTCTTCAAACACAGATATGAACAAGCATACAACACAGTAATAAGGAAATGAAAGAGTTGAGGAAATGGAACCAGTAAGCTTGGTGAAGACAATGATTTGGTTGACCAGTTCCAACTGCTGTCTCAGTTGTATGTCTGGTTGGAGCGGCTAGGTATTTAAACCTGAGGACACCCAGTCCCGGACACACAGTCCTCACCATATTCTCCTTGAGCTAAGGTCACACAGACCTCGCCCAATCACTCATGGTAAGTCTTCAGGTGACTTCCAAACCTTCACAAACTCGGTCACTCGGCGATCCACAATTTCCTCTTGGATGCTCTAGACCATGACGCCTAACCGTCTGGAAGAAGCACAATCTTCAAAGGTAACAAGCATCGGATCCACGCAGGATCAATCTCTTCAGTGATGCTCAATCACTTTGGGTTTGTAGGTGTTTGGGTTTGGGGTTTTTCCTCACTTGATGATTTTCGCTCAAAGTCCTCGGAGGATGGGATGCTCTCAAATGACAAGTGTCAGTTTCTCTCGGAGCAGCCAACCAGCTAGTGGTTGTAGGGGGCGGCTATTTATAGCCTAGGGAGCAGCCCGACATGATAAGACATAAATGCCCTTCAATGATATGACCGTTAGGTGGGTAGATATTTTGGGACAGCTGGCGCATAGCACAACAACGATCGGAATTTTGAGGCTCAAATTCCTCAGGGCTATCATGTTCCTCACTGTGCAGGCAATCCGCACTGGCGGATTCCTAACTCCTCAATCAGAACAAATTCCTCAGCGACCAAAAGAACTTCGTCTCTGTCACTGAAGAATATGACTGAACTGTATGAGATTTCCAATGGCTTCACTCAAAGGGATTGGTATGTGTAGGATTTTGAGTTGAGCATCACATGGAAATTTTTCCTTAGTATTTCCTCGACCCCCTTTAACAGTACGGTGTTTCCTATGATTCAAGAAAGAGAAAATGAAACTATGAAAACAGAAGTCTTCACGCTTCATGTTCCTCAAATGAATACCAAGTCTTCAAGGTCACACCAATTTCTTCACTTTCAAAGTCTTCAGAAATCCAAAGTCTTCAGTCGAAGAACTTCATTTTTAGGGGTCGACTTTCTTTGTAAATATCAAACTCCTCATAGACTTATAGACATGTGTACACTCATACACACATTAGTCCCTTAACCTATAAGTCTTCAATACACCAAAATCACTAAGGGGCACTAGATGCACTTATAGATCTCAAAGGATCGACACATGGACAAAGTCATGCTTGTCGAGTCCTTAGGATACAATCTCATGTCAGTCTCAATGCTTTGTGATCTTGATATGGTTGTTATCTTTGGCAAGTATCGGTGCATAGTGATCATGGAAGCTGACAATTCCAAAGTCTTCGAAGGCTTTAGGAGAGGAGACCTGTGTATTGTTGATTTCTCTACAGGACCACAACCAGCTATATGTCTACTTGCAAAAGCTTCAGAAGACTGGCTATGGCATCGACGACGAGGTCATGCTGGCATGAGGAATCTGCACACGCTCGCAAAGAAGAAGCATGTCATTGGCATTGAGAATGTCAAATTCCTCAAGGATCACTTATGCGGAGCCTGTGAAGCTGGAAAGATGACCAAGGCCAAGCATCCAGCAAAGACTATCATGACTACCACTCAACCATTTGAATTGCTTCACATGGATCTCTTTGGTCCTAACCATTACTCAGCATTCACTAATGAAGCAAGTCTATATGGCTTTGTTATTGTTGATGATTACTCTCGTTACACATGGGTACATATTGTCACTTACAAAAGTGAAGTGCAGGAAGTCTTCAAACGATTTTCTTCGAGGGCTTCAACCAACTTTGGTGTGAAGATCAAGCACATCAGAAGTGACAATGGAACTGAGTTCAAGAATACTGGTCTCGATGACTATGTTGATGAACTTGGTATTACTCATGAGTTATCTGCTCCTTATACTCCTCAGCAAAATGGCGTCGTGGAGCGCAAAAAAATGACTCTTGTTGAGATGGCTCGCACTATGCTTGATGAATACAAGACGCCTCGTCATTTCTGGATTGAGGCAATTGATACTGCGTGCCACATCATCAACAGGGTATATCTTCACAAATTCTTCAAGAAGACTGCATATGAACTCCTCACTGACAAGAAACCCAATGTGAGTTATTTCAAAGTCTTCGGTGCTAAATTTTGGATTAGAGATCCTCATCACAATTCTAAATTTGCACCGAAAGCACATGAAGGTTTTATGCTTGGTTACGGAAAGGACTCGCACACCTACAGAGTCTTCAACAACGTTCACCACAAGGTTGTTGAAACTGTAGGTATGCGGTTCGATGAAACTAATGGCTCGCAAAGAGAGCACCTACCTCCTGTGCTAGATGAAAAATCACCTGAGGAATCCATCAAGTTCAAGGCTATTAAGGATGTCATTCCTACCGAAGAATCTGCTGAAGAAGTTGTTCCAGAACGTGAAGAACGTCATGCTGTTGCACCTGAGGAAAATATTGCTGAAGAAAATGCTGATCAAGTTCCTCAACGACAACCAGCTCATCCTCGCGTTGCAAATGAAGTGCAGATTGAGAAAATCATCAGCAACATCAACATTCCAGGTCCTCTCACATGCTCAAGAGCTTCACATTTGTCTAACTTTTGTGGGCACTTTGCTTTTGTCTCTATCACAGAGCCCACTAAGGTAGATGAAGCATTTTTGGAGCCTGAGTCGATTCAAGCTATGCAAGAGGAATTACATCAATTCGAGCTCAACAACGTCTGGGAACTGGTCAAACGTCCAGATCCTCGCAAGCACAATATCATTGGCACAAAGTGGATCTATCGCAACAAGCAAGATGAAAATGGCCTTGTGGTGAGGAATACGGCACGACTTGTAGCTCAAGGCTACACACAGGTTGAAGGAATTGATTTCAATGAAACCTTTGCACCTGTTGCTAGACTTGAGGCTATTCGCATATTACTTGCTTATGCTAACCATCATGATATCACTTTCTATCAAATGGATGTGAAAAGTGCATTCCTCAATGGTAAGCTTGAGGAAGAAGTATATGTTGCTCAACCCCCAGGTTTTGAAGATCCAAAGCATCCTGACAAAGTCTTCAGACTAAATAAGGCCCTCTATGGCCTCAAGCAGGCCCCTCGGGCGTGGTATGATACTTTGAAGGAATTCCTCATGAAGAAAGGCTTCAAACCCGGTTCACTTGACCCAACTCTTTTCATTAAATCTTATGATGGTGAATTGTTTGTGTGCCAAATATATGTTGATGATATCATTTTTGGCTGTACTGACCAACATTACACTGACGAATTTGGTTATATGATGAGGGAGGAATATGAAATGTCTATGATGGGAGAATTAAAATTCTTCTTAGGTCTTCAAATTCGTCAACAGCGCAATGACATATTCATATCTCTGGAGAAATAGCTCAAGGACGTATTGAGGAAATTTGGCATGCAAGATTGCAAAGGTGTCAAAATCCCTATGCCCACAACTGGCCATCTATGCACTGATGAAAATGGTATTGACTTCGATCAAAAGGAATACCGCTCCATGATTGGTTCTTTATTGTATTTATGTGCATCTAGGCCAGATATTATGCTTAGTGTTTGCATGTGTGCCCGATTTCAAGCTACACCGAAGGAATCACACCATAAGGTTGTGAAGCATATTCTTCGATATCTAGCTCACACACCAACACTTGGATTATGGTATCCCAAGGGCTCGGCTTTTGATCTCATTAGGAAGAACAGCTAGTCGACATCTTCACAAAGCCCTTGGATGAGAAGAGATTTAGGAAGTTGAGGTGTGTGTCGGTGTCAAAACCGGCAGATCTCGGGTAATGGGTCCCGAACTGTGCGTCTAAGGTCAATGGTAACAGGAGACAGGGGACACAATGTTTACCCAGGTTCGGGCCCTCTCTATGGAGGTAATACCCTACTTCCTTCTTGATTGATCTTGATGAATATGAGTATTACAAGAGTTGATCTACCACGAGATCATAATGGCTAAAACCCTAGAAGTCTAGCCTGTATGACTATGATTATTATTCGGACTAAGTCCTCTAGTTTATATAGACACCGGAGGGGACTAGGGTTGTACAAAGTTGGTTACAGAGAAAGGAATCTTCATATTTGGTCGCCAAGCTTGCCTTCCACGCCAAGGAGAGTCCCATCCGGACACGGGTAGAGTCTTCGGTCTTTGTATCTTCACAGCCCATCAGTCCGGCCCATGGCTAACAGGCCGGACGCTTGAGGACCCCTTAGTCCAGGACTCCCTCAGTAGCCCCTGAACCAGGCTTCAATGACGAGGTGTACGGCGTGCAGATTGTCTTCGGCATTGCAAGGTGGGTTCCCCTTTCCGAATACTCCAAGATAGTCTTCGGACGTAACGAACGTGTCCGGATCTGCAACACAAGTACCACACACAATCGCAGAGAGTATAATATTTCACGAGTCCAATCCGCTGACAACTTTTTGCAATGTGACATCACGTCTGCCCGGTCATTATTTCGAACCGTTTTCGTCTGCGGTCCCATGTTTCAAGACGCGGTTTTTATTGGCACGTCTTGTCGAAGCAGAGATCGTGTCCCCTTATTGCGGGATCCCCATCAATACGGGCGTGGGTAATCCAACCGTGCCATTTGCACTACCCTTGGGAATAGGCGAGTTTTAAGGTGAGTGGGGAGGCGCTTGATATTCACTACCTTTATAAGGAGATAAGGACTCCCTTCTTTCCACCACGCCTTCTCTCTTTCTCTGCCCTTCCGTTCTTGAGCTCTAGCATCCAAGTCTTCACCTTTTCCTCCTCAAGAAAGCACTCAACCATGTCCGGATCTGGAGGGCAAGGCAAGTGGATGGCCTCCTCCATTAAGGAGAAGGACATCATCGAGCTTCGGGAGGCCGGGTATCTGGCGAAAGAAATCGACCACCGGCTTCCGGCCAAGGGGCAAGTCGTCCCTACCCCGAAGCCCAACGAGAGGGTGGTGTTCATCCCTCATTTCGTCCGCGGGTTAGGGTTTCCTCTCCACCCTTTCGTCTGCGGACTTATGTTCTATTACAGGCTAGATTTCCATGATCTAGCCCCGAACTCCTTCCTCAACATCTCGGCATTTATTGTCGTGTGCGAGCCCTTCCTTCGCATTCCTCACCACTTCGGACTATGGCTCAAGATCTTCAACGTGAAGCCGAAGGTGGTGGATGGCCAACACGCGGAGTGTGGGGGTGCCATGGTGAGCAAGATGCCCAATGTCACATGGCCCAAAGGTACGTTTGTGGAGACGGTCAAGGAGTGGCAGAAGCTGTGGTTCTATATCACAGAGCCTCGCGACGCCACCTGGGCTGCATCTCCCGAGTTCAAATCCGGAGCTCCAATGCAGCTCACCTCCTGGATAGAGAAGGGCCCAAATTGGTCTTCGTCGGACGAGCTGATAGCGCTGCAGACGCGCATCCAAAGCATGGTGGATAAAAACATCAAGCTCGTCCATGTGATCCAGGTGATGCTAGTTCACCGGATCCTTCCATGCCAGAGCCAAACATGCCCTTTATGGGAATTTGATCCGGAGAAGCACCAAACCTTGGAAAGACTCTTCGGAACTACTCACAAAGATGTCTGGAAGTTGCTCTTTAAGGGAAACGAGACGCCGCCGGGCATAGACTCAAACCGCGGGCACGATCTTGCCCATCCTGCTAGTGCGGTAAGTCTTTTCTCGTCTCAAGGTGCATCCTCTACTTGCTTGTTCAAGGAAGATATTTAAAACCTCACTATTTTTTTCAGGTATGGATAGAGAAAGCGGAGCGGATTCGGTATCCGGCTCCGCTGCCCGAGGAACCAGTCATCCCGCTCCTGGCGAAGATGCTGGTTCCGGCGCCCTACAAGGCGCCGGAGAAGAAGGCCAAGGGGGCCAAAAGTGGCCCTCGCCGCAAGGGCGCTTCGGACGTGACGTCCGAGGACAAGGCTCACTCCTCTGCCGCCGAAGACGAGGAGGAGGAGGAGGAAGAAAGCAACTCTCCCCCTGATGAGGGGAGGAAGAAGAGGGCGGCCTCCACAAATCTGGAGGCGGAGGCGCCCAAGAGGGGGAAGGGCCCCCTCGCGGATAACTCCGCGTGGGACGTCGACATCAGCCCAGAGCGATGCCCCTGAAGCAAGCCCCTGGCCGCATCATAAGTACTAAAAAGCCCATATGCATCCATGTATCCGGCCTCTCCTCTTCATGGTATAAACGTGTTTAATTATGTTATTGTAGTCCAGCCCACGACAGCTCCCCGCGAACCTCATCAGGAGGTTCGCTTGATTCGAAGGCGATGGCCAGCGAGTCACCGCCGGCCGCTCACTCTCCCAAGGCCAAGGGCGACGACGAGGTGCTGTCCCAAAGGACCTTCCCAGGCCAGGGAGAGGTTCAGGAGGCCGTCAGGGTGGTGCGGGAGGGCGAAACCTCGGTCGCCGAACACGTGGGGGAGCAGGTCCCCATGGAGACTGGCGATGGGGGCCGTTCTTAGTTCGGACCCCAGCCGAACACGTTTCCGGAGACCCATACGGCTCCGGAATCCAGCGAGCAGCCTCCTTCAAGAGAAGAAGGTGTGCCTGTCCCGCCGGTGACCTCTGTCCAACCAGAGGCACCGGATAATCTGCTGGAAGCGCTATGAGGCGCTTCCATTGTGGAGGAACACCGTATCCTTATGGGTACGGTGATTGAGAGGGTTCAGTCTGTCAAGAGCGGATTGACCGAAGCCTGCGGCAGCCTGCTGACAGGCTTTGAGGTAAGCGACGCAAAAGAAAAAGTCCTAGTATAGACAGTAGCCCCAGAGACACTGTCCGGTGTTCGGAAAGAAAGGCCGGATAGAGGATCAATTCATTTTTGCAGGAAACTAACTAAATATGCCTTATATGAATAAGCATGCATCGTTGCTGGCCACGACCTCACACACTGCCGAAGTCTCCGGACTAAAGCAGAGACTGGAGCGGGCCGAGGAGGAGCTCGGCCAAGCGAGGAAGCAGCTAGAAGACAAGCAAGGTATGTAATGACTCGCTGTATATTCAGAAAGAATAAATGATGTGTATTGACCGTAGTGCCATGATATGTGTAGGAGCGGCGACCGAGGTCGAGGTCCTTAAAAAGGCGCTGGCCGAGGCCGAGGAGAAAGCTGCCAAGGAATGAGCCGCCCGTGAGAAGCACAAGGCCAGGCTTGATGAGGTCCAGCAGGAGCTCCAGGATGCCGTGAAGAAATGCGATACCTTGGAGCGCGATGTTTCGGTTCAAAAGACCGAACTCGCCAAGGCTCGCCAAAGCGCGGAAGATGCCCGGGTTGAAGCCCAGGGCGCCCTCCAGGAGATCCAGGAGGCCAAGAAAATCGCGGCGGGTAAGGCGTTTAGTATGCAAAGCAAGCATGTGAAGAAGAAGTATTTCTTACTAACCCAGATTCGGAGTTCTCCAGGGGCGTTTGCGGATCTGCCACGCAGTGTGTCTGACGCTCCGGAGTTCTTCCGAGCCGAAGAAGGGAGCTCTATGGAGAAGCTGTTCTGGTCGCAATATCTTGCGCCAGAACATCCAGTGCCCTTTAGCGATCAGCTAAAACAGCTGGTCGAGCTGCATAGGGTGGCCGAACTGGCCATGAAAGCTATACCCAGTAGCTACTTCGGGCTCGTGAAGCGGCTGGTGAATGCATGTCCTTGGCTGGACGTCATCAAGCGGTCGGTCTGCATCGAGGGCGCGCGCATGGCCTTCACCTGCGTCAAGGTGTGGTGGGCGAAGATGGACGCCGTCAAGCTTCCGACTGGGGGACCGCCACAGGGCAAGGAGCACCGTACGCCCGAGCGGTATTTTGAAGATGTCCTGGAGGGGTCTCGCATTATGGCAACGCAATGTGCGCAAGACATTATTTTTGAATGAATACATTCATGTTGTCTCTGCCTTGTATGATGAAACAAAGTTGTTATGTAATATAATGTTTGTTTAAAAAAAATTACCTCCTGTGCGGCCGTGTTGTATGAAATCTGAGAGTTGGCCAGTCGCCGGCTTCTGCCCCCACGTAGGTAGTACGGGGGTGTTCGGGATAGAATCTAAACACTCTTGATCCAATTGTTTGGTCCTTGAAGGAGGTGTTTAGCACAACGAACCAGGCAATCAGACTATGCGGCTTGAACACCCTCACTTAGCCATAGGAGTTTGACAATAAAAATTTAGGCGCAGCCCCTAGTATCCGAACTAGGATGTTGTAAACACCTGATCGGGAAAGTACCAATCCCTCGCGTAATGCGGAAAAAATCTCTAAAGATTTGAGACCTCCGAAGAGCTGACCGGCTCTCGCCGCATCATGACAG
This sequence comes from Triticum aestivum, assembly GCF_018294505.1. Classification (NCBI taxonomy): domain Eukaryota; kingdom Viridiplantae; phylum Streptophyta; class Magnoliopsida; order Poales; family Poaceae; genus Triticum; species Triticum aestivum. The sequence goes on from NC_057805.1 coordinate 249,252,066, forward strand.
TCAGTTTTTGGCTTTCTCTACTGAGGTGCTCATCTGGGTAAACCAGGGCACAATCGCAGTAGTTCTCCCTTTACTACCCTAGCCGATATAACGGAACGTAAGGTAGCAAGCACAGAAGCCGGGCAACCCAACTATTGACCAAAGACATGATTCAGAGCCAATGCATATAGTGCTAAATTCGGGGTACTGAACTATACTGTAAAAAGTGTTCGGACTTTGTTGCCGTGTTGCGGGGCGCTATGAAGCCCCTGGCAAATTGAAACGTACCAAAGTGTATGGGTGCTATTTGATAAAATTATCAAAAAAAAGAAATAAGAAAGGGTAGTAAGCTAGAGCCGTAGAATTTGGGCCGCAAACTGTTTCCATTATAATTTGTTTGATGCGTCAAAGCGTATTTGTACAAGTAGTGCAATAAGCAACAGGCTATTTAATATGCCACAACCAAGGGAGAGCTGCGTGTGGGTCCTAAAAATAGGTAGAGTGGTCATTTAAAGAGACCACCTGGAAATTCCCCTCTACGTCCATGCTTACTGCCGTCTTGGTGTATTTGTCCTTCGAAAGGACCTGCGGTCAAGCCATCAGGGAAGGCCTGTGGAAAAGAAACCTGAAAAGGGAAAAAAGGAAAAAGTGAAAGTATGTGTGTCCGGGAGCGGTCGAACCGTATTGTGGATCACAAGCTAGTTATGCCTCCGTCTATGCCCATGGTATTTTGAGTCCGTAGTTATGTACGCGTGGTACGAATGTCGCCACTTGATCGGGACTGGGACGGAGGCCAAATTGCTAATCGAGCTCTTGACGGGCCGAGCTGTCCTGCTGCAGAATAGTCTGGACTCTCTTGACTGTGTCCAGGAGCTCGGTCGCCGAATTAAGGTTCTGCTTGAAAAGGCCGCTCTGTACTTCTGCTGCTAACGCAGCGGTGTGCTCCTCGGTGCGGAGGGAGCGTTCCGTGTTTCCATTAACTGTTATGACGCCGTGTGGTCCGGGCATCTTGAGCTTGAGATAAGCATAGTGTGGCACCGCGTTGAATCGAGCAAATGCGGTTCGTCCAAGCAGTGCGTGATAGCCGCTGCGAAAAGGGACGATATCGAAGATTAACTCTTCGCTTCGGAAGTTGTCCGGAGATCCGAAGACAACCTCTAGTGTGATTGAGCCCGTACAGTGGGCCTCTACACCTGGTATGACTCCTTGAAAGGTAGTCTTTGTGGGCTTGATCCATGATGGATTAATGCCCATTCTCCGCACTGTATCCTGATAGAGCAGGTTGAGGGTGCTGCCGCCGTCCATTAGGACTCGCGTCAGGTGGAATCCATCAGTTATTGGGTCAAGGACCAGTGCGGCCGAACCGCCATGATGGATACTGGTCGGATGATCTTGACGATCAAAGGTAATCGGGCATGATGACCATGGATTAAATTTTGGGGCGACTGGCTCTATCGCATAGACGTCCCTGAGCGCGCGCTTGCGCTCCCTCTTAGGGTGTGGTAGCGTATAACATGTTCACCCTTTTGACCTGAGGGGGAAACTTCTTCTGCCCCCCTGTGTTCGGTGGCCGGGGTTCCTCGTCATCGTCCTCGCTTTGTGATCCCTTCTCCTTGTTTTCGGCATTTAACTTGCCGGCCTGTTTAAAAACCCAACAATCTATGTTGGTATGATTGGCTGGTTTGTCTGGGGTGCCATGGATCTGGCACGGACGATCGAGTATGCGGTCCAAACTGGATGGTCCCGAGTTGTTTCTTTTATATGGCTTCTTCCGCTGACCGGACTTGGAGCCACTAAATCCGGCGTTGACTGTAGTGTCATCGGTGTTATCACCATTGCTTCGACGTTTGTGTCTATTGCGTCGGAGCTTGTGATACATCTCCAACATATCTATAATTTATGAAGTATTCATGCTATTATATTATCCATCTTAGATGTTTTATATGCATTTATATGCTATTTTATATGATTTTTGGGACTAACCTATTAACCTAGAGCCCAGTGCCAGTTTCTGTTTTTTTCCTTGTTTTTGAGTTTTACAGAAAAGGAATACCAAACGGAGTCCAATTGACGTGCCAATTTTTGATGATTTTTTATGGACCAAAAGAAGCCCTTGGAGTAAAAGAGTTGGGCCAGAGGAGTCCCGGACTGTCCACGAGGGTGGGGGGCGCGCCCACCCCCCTGGCCGTGGGCCCCTGCCTCGTGGACGACTCGGAGACCCCCCCTGACGTGAAACCAACGCCAAAAATTCCTATAAATACAGAAACTCCCAGAAAATAACCTAGATCAGAAGTTCCGCCGCCGCAAGCCTCTGTAGCCATGAGAAATCAATCTAGGCCCTCTCTGGCACCCTGCCGGAGGGGGCTATCATCACCGGAGGCCATGGAGGAGGATCCCGGAGGGGCCATCATCACCATGAAGGCCAAGGACCAGAGGGAGAACCTCTCCCCATCTAGGGGGGAGGCCATGGAGGAGGAAGCACAAGGGGGAGAACCTCTCCTCCTCTCTCTTGGTGGCGCCGGAGTGCCATCGGGAGGGGAATCATTGCCACGGTGATCGTCTTCATCAACATCACCATCCTCATCTCTTTTACGCGGTCCACTCTCCCGCACCCCGCTGTAATCCCTACTTGAACATGGTGCTTTGTGCCACATATTATGATCCAATGATGTGTTGCCATCCTATGATGTTTTGAGTAGATATCCTTTGTCTTTGGGTTGATTGATGATCTAGATTGGTATGAGTTGTATGTTTTATTATTGGTGCTGTCCTATGGTGCTCTCCGTGTCGCGCAAGCGTGAGGGATTCCCGCTATAGGGTGTTGCAATACGTTCATGATTCGCTTATAGTGGGTTGGTGAGTGACTGAAACACAAACCCAAGTAAGGGGGTTGTTGCGTATGGGAATAAACAGGACTTGATGCTTTAATGCTATGGTTGGGTTTTACCTTAATGATCTTTAGTAGTTGCGGATGCTTGCTAGAGTTCCAATCATAAGTGCATATGATCCAAGAAGAGAAAGTATGTTAGCTTATGCCTCTCCCTCATATGAAATTGCAATAGTGATTACCGGTCTTGTTAACGATTGCCTAGGACAATTCCGCACACCGACCCATCATTATTCCACACTCGCTATTTATAATATTTAGTAATATATTCTAACTTTATGATAACAGCACCTACTTTTATATTTTAGCTCTCCGACACCATGCAAAGTTATCCTCTTCATACCCACAGCGTAGTTTTATTTCTCGTTTCTAGTTGGAAGCAAACGTTCAGTGTACGTAGAGTCGTATCAGTGGCAGATAGGGCTTGAGAGAGTATTGATCTTACCTTTAGCTCCTTGTGGGTTCGACACTCCATACTTATCACTTCCACCTTTGGAAATTGCTACGATGATTCCCTTCACTTGGGGATTATCAGCTTGCTGTTGCTGTTTTTGACCTCGGAGGTGCCTGTTTCGCTTGCCATGTTTTTGCTACGGGCCAGCCAACTATCCTCACCCGTACAAAAGCGGGTCACGAGTGCCGTGAGGGCTGCCATGGACTTCGGCTTTTCTTGGCCGAGGTGGCGGGCGAGCCATTCGTCGCGGATGATGTGTTTGAAGGCCGCTAGGGCTTCGGCATCCGGATAGTCGACGATCTGGTTCTTTTTAGTTAGGAACCTAGTCCAGAATTTCCTGGCTGACTCTCTGGGCTGTTGAACTATGTGACTGAGGTCATCGGCATCTGGTGGCCGGACATATGTACCCTGGAAGTTATCGCGGAAGGCGTCTTCCAAATCCTCCCAACAACCAATAGAGTTTTCAGGCAGACTATTTAACCAGTGCTGAGCTGGCCCTTTGAGTTTCAACGGGAGGTATTTGATGGCGTGGAGGTCATCTCCGCGGGCCATGTGGATATGGAGAAGAAAATCCTCGATCCACACCATCGGATCAGTTGTTCCATCATATGATTCAATATTCACGGGTTTAAACCCTTCTGGGAATTCATGCTCCATTACTTCGTTAGTGAAGCAAAGAGGGTTTGCGGCGCCTCTATATCGGGCCACATCGCGACGTAGCTCCGATGGAGTCCGTCTGCGGTTTTCGGCCCGAGCGTGACTAGGCTTGTCACGTCCGAAGAGATAGCCGTCGTCGCGTGTCGGGGCGCGTCCTCGCGATCCGTAGATCGATCTGGTATGTCCTGCTCTACTGTCCAGGTCCTGCCGAAGGTCATATGTATAACCCCAAGCTATTTTATCTCTGCCTTTACGGCGAGGTGGGGCGGGTTGGTGTTCGGCTTGAGTTGCCTCTTTGTCCCGACCACGTGGTGGTCGGTCAGCCGCATTGCGCGATGATGGTACGGGCTCAGGCGCCTCATCATCGAACTGTGATAGCAATTTGCGCTTCGGGTAACTTTTGGCTGGGCGCTTGAGGCCGTATTCTTCGGCTGCTAAGACATCAGTCCATCTATCATTGAGCAGATCTTGGTCAGCTTGAAGCTGCTGTTGCTTCTTTTTCAGGCTCCTTGCAGTGGCTATTAGCCGGCGCTTAAAGCGCTCCTGCTCGAGAGGTTCCTCAGGCACGATAAAATCCTCGTTGCCAAGGCTCACCTCATCCTCGGAGAGTGGAAGATAATTACTGTCCTCCGAGTCGTTGTTTATTGCCTGTACGTCAGGGCTAACTTGCCTGTTTTCCCGTTCCTCCTGTTCGGAAGTTATCTCAATGGGGTCTTCATTATCTTCGGCATCGTCCGGAGTGTTGTTTTCTCCCGTGCTGGTATTGCTGTCTTTTCCATGACGTGACTTAGAGCGGCGCCGCTGACGCCGGTATTTTGGCTATATCATAGGAGGTTCATCCTCAATTGGATCTTCTTTGTCATCGTCGTTAGTTCTTTTAGGTGTATCCACCATGTACATGTCGTAAGAAGAGGTGGCCGTCCAGCGTCCGGTAAACGGCGGGTTTTGGCCCTGCTCCTCCTCGGCATCGTCGTCCATACCGTCGATGTCTTTGGAGCCGTAATCGAGCATGTCGGTTAAGTCTTCGACAGTGGCTATAAAGTGGGTGGTGGGTGGGAAGCGAAATTCTCCGTCATCAGCCTCTAGTTTGAACCAGATATAATTCGGATGTGAGCCCTCCCCTAAGGATAGCGCTTTTAAAGACTTTAACACGTCGCCCAAAGGTGAGTGCTGAAAAATGTCCGCGGAGCTGAATTCAACGATCAATGACTCATCGAGCTCGACGCATGTGGACGCACATGGTTCGGAACCTGTAGCGGGACACGAGTCCGAGGCTCCGATGACACAGATTCCACTTGAGGTTGGGTCTGTGAGCGGCTCTGACGCTGCTGGGACTGTGGCATCCATGGCGGGGTTGAGCTTCCCGTCTTCAGATGGCGCGATCTGCTCCGGATCTCAGGCCAGAGCAGTTACATGTGCTATCTTCTGGGTATGGTCCGATGACAGATTTAAGTCATGTTCATCGTGGTGACGGGGTGCGTGAAGGAAATATGCCCTAGAGGCAAAAATAAAGTATTATATATTTCCTTATATCATGATAAATGTTTATTATTCATGCTAGAATTGTATTAACCGGAAACATAATACATGTGTGAATACATAGACAAACAGAGTGTCACTAGTATGCCTCTACTTGACTAGCTCGTTAATCAAAGATGGTTATGTTTCCTAGCCATAGACATGAGTTGTCATTTGATTAACGAGATCACCTCATTAGGAGAATGACGTGATTGACTTGACCCATTCCGTTAGCTTAGCACTCGATCGTTTAGTATGTTGCTATTGCTTTCTTCATGACTTATACATGTTCCTATGACTATGAGATTATGCAACTCCCGTTTACCGGAGGAACACTTTGTGTGCTACCAAACGTCACAACGTAACTGGGTGATTATAAAGGTGCTCTACAGGTGTCTCCAAAGGTACTTGTTGGGTTGGCGTATTTCGAGATTAGGATTTGTCACTCCAATTGTCGGAGAGGTATCTCTGGGCCCACTCGGTAATGCACATCACTATAAGCCTTGCAAGCATTGTGACTAATGAGTTAGTTGCGGGATGATGTGTTACGGAACGAGTAAAGAGACTTGCCGGTAACGAGATTGAACTAGGTATCGAGATACCGACGATCAAATCTCGGGCAAGTAACATACCGGTGACAAAGGGAACAACGTATGTTGTTATGCGGTCTGACCGATAAAGATCTTCGTAGAATATGTGGGAGCCAATATGGGCATCCAGGTCCCGCTATTGGTTATTGACCGGAGACGTGTCTCGGTCATGTCTACATAGTTCTCGAACCCGTAGGGTCCGCACGCTTAACGTTACGATGACAGTTTTATTGAGTTTTGATGTACCGAAGGAGTTCGGAGTCCCGGATGAGATCGGGGATATGACGAGGAGTCTCGAAATGGTCGAGACATAAAAATCGATATATTGGACGACTATATTCGGACTTGGGAAAGGTTTCGAGTGATTTGGGTATTTTTCGGAGTACCGGAGAGTTACGGGAATTCGTATTGGGCCTTAATGGGCCATACGGGAAAGGAGAGAAAGGCCTCAAAAGGTGGCCGCACCCCTCCCCATGGTCTGGTCCGAATTGGACTAGGGAAGGGGGGCGCACCCTTCCTTCTTTCTCCTTCCCCCTTCCCTTCTCCTACTCCCACAAGGAAAGGAGGAGTCCTACTCCCGGTGGGAGTAGGACTCCCCCCTATGGCACGCCTCTCCCCTTGGCCGGCTGCCTCCCCCTTGCTCCTTTATATACGGGGGCAGGGGGCACCCCAGAGACACAACAATTGATCCTTGAGATCTCTTAGCCGTGTGCGGTGCCCCCCTCCACCATATTACACCTCGATAATACCGTTGCGGAGCTTAGGCGAAGGACTGCATCGGTGAAACATCATCATCGTCACCACGCCGTCGTGCTGACGAAACTCTCCCTCAACACTCGGCTGGATCGGAGTTCGAGGGACGTCATCGAGCTGAACGTGTGTAGAACTCGGAGGTGCCGTACGTTCGGTACTTGATCGGTCGGATCGTGAAGACGTACGACTACATCAACCGCATTGTGATAACGCTTCCGCTGTTGGTCTACGAGGGTACGTGGACAACACTCTCCCCTCTCGTTGCTATGCATCTCCATGATCTTGCGTGTGCGTAGGAATTTTTTTGAAATTACTACGTTCCCCATCAGTGGCATCCGAGCCTGGTTTTATGCGTTGATGCTATGCACGAGTAGAACACAAGTGAGTGGTGGGCGATATAAGTCATGCTGCTTACCAGCATGTCATACTTTGGTTCAGCGGTATTGTGAGATGAAGCGGCCCGGACCGACATTACGCGTACGCTTACGCGAGACTGGTTTCACCGTTGCGAGCACTCGTTGCTTAAAGGTGACCGGCGGGTGTCTGTCTCTCTCACTTTAGTTGAACCGAGTGTGGCTACGCCCGGTCCTTGCGAAGGTTAAACAGCACCAACTTGACAAACTATCGCTGTGGTTTTGATGCGTAGGTAAGAACGGTTCTTGCTAAGCCCGTAGCAGCCACGTAAAACATGCAACAACAAAGTAGAGGACGTCTAACTTGTTTTTCAGGGCATGTTGTGATGTGATATGGTCAAGACATGATGTGATATAATGTGTTGTATGAGATGATCATGTTTTGTAACCGAGTTATCGGCAACTGGCAGGAGCCATATGGTTGTCGCTTTATTGTATGAGATGCAATCGCCATGTAATAGTTTTACTTTATCACTAAGCGGTAGCGATAGTCGTAAAAGCAATAAGTTGGCAAGACGACAACGATGCTACGATGGAGATCAAGGTGTCGCGCCGGTGACGATGCTGATCATGATGGTGCTTCGGAGATGGAGATCACAAGCACGGTGCTTCGGAGATGGAGATCACAAGCACAAGATGATGATGGCCATATCATATCACTTATATTGATTGCATGTGATGTTAATCCTTTATGCATCTTATCTTGCTTTGTTTGACGGTAGCATTATAAGATGATCCTTCACTAAATTATGAAAGTATAAGTGTTCTCCCTGAGTATGCACCGTTGCGAAAGTTCTTCGTGCTGAGACACCACGTGATGATCGGGTGTGATAGGCTCTACGTTCAAATACAACGGGTGCAAAACAGTTGCACACGCGGAATACTTAGGTTAAACTTGACGAGCCTAGCATATAACAGATATGGCCTCGGAACACGGAGACCGAAAGGTCGAGCGTGAATCATATAGTAGATATGATCAACATAGTGATGTTCACCATTGAAACTACTCCATCTCACGTGATGATCGGACATGGTTTAGTTGATATGGATCACGTGATCACTTAGAGGATTAGAGGGATGTCTATCTAAGTGGGAGTTCTTAAGTAATATGATTAATTGAACTTAAATTTATCATGAACTTAGTCCTGATAGTATTTTGCAAATTATGTTGTAGATCAATAGCTCGCGTCGTTGCTTCCCTGTGTTTATTTTTGATATGTTCCTAGAGAAAAATTATGTTGAAAGATGTTAGTAGCAAAGATGCGGATTGGATCCGTGATCTGAGGATTATCCTCATTGCTGCACAGAAAAATTATGTCCTTGATGCACCGCTAGGTGACAGACCTATTGCAGGAGCAGATGCAGACGCTATGAACGTTTGGCTAGCTCAATATGATGACTACTTGATAGTTTAGTGCACCATGCTTAACGGCTTAGAATCGGGACTTCAAAGACGTTTTGAACGTCATGGACCATATAAGATGTTCCAGGAGTTGAAGTTAATATTTCAAGCAAATACCTGAGTTGAGAGATATAAAGTCTCCAACAAATTCTATAGCTAAAAGATGGAGGAGAATCGCTCAACTAGTGAGCATGTGCTTAGATTGTCTGGGTACTACAATCTCTTGAATCAAGTGGGAGTTAATCTTCCAGATAAAATAGTGATTGACAGAATTCTCTAGTCACCATCACCAAGTTAGTAGAACTTCGTGATGAACTATAGTATGCAAGGGATGACGAAAGTAATTCCCGAGCTCTTCGTGATGCTGAAATCGACGAAGGTAGAAATCAAGAAAAACATCAAGTGTTGATGGTTGACGAGACCACTAGTTTCAAGAAAAGGGCAAAGGGATAGAAGGGGAACTTCAAAAGAACGGCAAGCAAGTTGCTACTCAAGTGAAAAAGCCCAAGTCTGTACCTAAGCCTGAGACTAAGTGCTTCTACTTCAAAGGGACTGGTCACTGGAAGCGGAACTACCCCAACTATTTGGTGGATAAGAAGGATGGCAAAGTGAACAAAGGTATATTGGATATACATGTTATTGATGTGTACTTTACTAGTGTTTATAGCAAACCCTTCGGTATTTTGATACTGGTTCAGTTGCTAAGAGTAGTAACTCGAAACGGGAGTTGCAGAATAAACAGAGACTAGTAAAAGGAGAAGTGACGATGTGTGTTGGAAGTAGTTCCAAGATTGATATGATCATCATCGCACAATAGCTATACTTTCGGGATTTAGTGTTGAAACTAAATAAGTGTTATTTGGTGTTTGCGTTGAGCATGAATATGATTTGATCATGTTTATTGCAATACAGTTATTCATTTAAGTTAGAGAACAATTGTTGCTCTGTTTACATGAATAAAAACCTTCTATGGTCATACACACCAACGAAAATGGTTGTTGGATCTCGATCGTAGTGATACACATATTCATAATAATGAAGCCAAAAGATGCAAAGTTAATAATGATAGTGCAACTTATTTGTGGCACAGCCGTTTAGGTCATATTGGTGTAAAGCACATGAAGAAACTCCATACTGATGGGATTTTGGAATCACTTGATTATGAATCACTTGATGCTTGCGAACCGTGCCTCATGGGCAAGATGACTAAAACGCCGTTCTCCGGAACTATGGAGAGAGCAACAGATTTGTTGGAAATCATACATACAGATGTATGTGGTCCGATGAATATTGAGGCTCGTAGCAGGTATCATTATTTTCTGATCTTCACAGATGATTTGAGCAGATATGGGTATATCTACTTAATGAAACAGAAGTCTGAAACATTTGAAAAATTCATATAATTTCAGAGTGAAGCGAAAATCATCGTAACAAGAAAATAAAGTTTCTACGATTTGATCGTGGAGAAGAGTATTTTAGTTACGAGTTTGGCCTTCAGTTAAAACAATGTGGAATAGTTTCACAAATTTATGCCACCTGGAACACCACAGCATAATGGTGTGTCCGAATGTCATAACCGTACTTTATTGGATATAGTGCAATCTATGATGTCTCTTACCAATTTACCACTATCGTTTTGGGGTTATGCATTAGAGACAGCTACATTCACGTTAAATAGGGCACCATCAAAATCCGTTGAGACGACGCCTTATGAACTGTGGTTTGGCAAGAAACCAAAGTTGTCGTTTCTTAAAGTTTGGGGTTACGATGCTCATATGAAAAAGTTTCATCCTGATAAGCTCAAACCCAAATCGGAGAAATGTGTCTTCATAGGATACCCAAAGGAGACAGTTGGGTACACCTTCTATCACAGATCCGAAGGCAAGACATTCGTTGCTAGGAATGGATCCTTTCTAGAGAAGGAGTTTCTCTCGAAAGATGTGAGTGGGAGGAAAGTAGAACTTGATGAGGTAACTGTACCTGCTCCCTTATTGGATCACAGAAATCTATTCCTGTGACTTCTACACCAATTAGTGAGGAAGTTAATGGTGATGATCATGTAACTTGAGATCAAGTTACTACCAAACCTCGTAGGTAAACCAGAGTAAGATCCGCACCAGAGTGGTACGGTAATCCTGTTCTGGAGGTTATGTTACTAGACCATGACGAACCTACGAACTATGAAGAAGCGATGGTGAGCCCAAATTCCGCAAAATGGCTTGAGGCCATGAAATCTGAGATGAGATCCATGTATGAGAACAAAGTGTGGACTTTGGTTGACTCGCCCGATGATCGGCAAGCAATTGAGAATAAATGGATCGTCAAGAGGAAGACGGACGCTGATAGTAGTATCACTATCTACAAAGCTAGAATTGTCGCAAAAAGGTTTTCGACAAGTTCAAGATGTTGACTACGATGAGAGTTTCTCACTCATATCTATGCTTAAGTCTCTCTGAATCATGTTAGCAATTGCCGCATTTTATGAAATATGGCAAATGGATAAACAAAACTGCATTCCTTAATGGATTTATTAAAGAAGAGTTGTATATGATGCAACCAGGAGGTTTTGTCAATCCTAAAGGTGCTAACAAAATATGCAAGCTCCAGCGATCCATCTATGGACTGGTGCAAGCATCTCGGAGTTGGAATATACACTTTGATAAGTTGACCAAAGGATATAGTTTTATACAGACTTGCGGTGAAGTCTGTATTTACAAGAAAGTGAGTGGGAGCACTACAACATTTCTGATAAGTATATGTGAATCACATATTGTTGATCGGAAATAATGTAGAATTATTCTGCAAAGCATAAAGGAGTGTTTGAAAGGAGTTTTTCAAGAAAGACCTCGGTGAAGCTGCTTACATATTGAGCATCAAGATCTATAGAGATAGATCAAGACGCTTGATAAGTTTTTTTTCAATGAGTACATACCTTAACAAGATTTTGAAGTAGTTCAAAATGGAACGGTCAAAGAAAGAGTTCTTGCCTGTGTTACAAGGTATGAAATTGAGTAAGACTCAAAGCCCGACCACGGCAGAAGATAGAAAGAGAATGAAAGTCATTCCCTATGCCTCGGCCATAGGTTCTATAAAGTATGCCATGCTGTGTACCAGATCTATTGTATACCCTACACTGATTTTGGCAAGGGAGTACAATAGTGATCTAGGAGTAGATCACTGGACAGCGGTCAAAATTATCCTTAGTGGAATAAGGATATGTTTCTCGATTATAGAAGTGACAAAAGGTTTGTCGTAAAGGGTTACGTCGATGCAAGTTTTGACACTAAATCTAGATGATTCTAAGTCTCGGTCTAGATACATATTGAAAGTGGGAGCAATTAGCTAGAGTAGCTCCGTGCAGAGCATTGTAGACATAGATATTTGCAAAATACTTACGGATCTGAATGTGACAGACCCGTTGACTAAAATTATCTCACAATCAAAACATGATCACACCTTAGTAATCTTTGGGTGTTAATCACATAGCGATGTGAACTAGATTATTGACTCTAGTGCAAGTGGGAGACTGAAGGAAATATGCCCTAGAGGCAATAATAAAGTATTATGTATTTCCTTATATCATGATAAATGTTTATTATTCATGCTAGAATTGTATTAACCGGAAACATAATACATGTGTCAATACATAGACAAACAGAGTGTCACTAGTACGCCTCTACTTGACTAGCTCGTTAATCAAAGATGGTTATGTTTCCTAGCCATAGACATGAGTTGTCATTTGATTAACGAGATCACCTCATTAGGAGAATGACGTGATTGACTTGACCCATTCCGTTAGCTTAGCACTCGATCGTTTAGTATGTTGCTATTGCTTTCTTCATGACTTATACATGTTCCTATGACTATGAGATTATGCAACTCCCATTTACGGGAGGAACACTTTGTGTGCTACCAAACGTCACAACGTAAATGGGTGATTATAAAGGTGCTCTACAGGTGTCTCCAAAGGTACTTGTTGGGTTGGCGTATTTCGAGATTAGGATTTGTCACTTCAATTGTCGGAGAGGTATCTCTGGGCCCACTCGGTAATGCACATCACTATAAGCCTTGCAAGCATTGTGACTAATGAGTTAGTTGCGGGATGATGTGTTACGGAACGAGTAAAGAGACTTGCCGGTAAGGAGATTGAACTAGGTATCGAGATACCGACGATCAAATCTCGGGCAAGTAACATACCGGTGACAAAGGGAACAACGTATGTTGTTATGCGGTCTGACCGATAAAGATCTTCGTAGAATATGTGGGAGCCAATATGGGCATCTAGGTCCCGCTATTGGTTATTGACCGGAGACGTGTCTCGGTCATGTCTACATAGTTCTCGAACCCGTAGGGTCCGCACGCTTAACGTTACGATGACAGTTTTATTGAGTTTTGATGTACCGAAGGAGTTCGGAGTCCCGGATGAGATCGGGGATATGACGAGGAGTCTCGAAATGGTCGAGACGTAAAAATCGATATATTGGATGACTATATTCGGACTTGGGAAAGGTTCCGAGTGATTTGGGTATTTTTCGGAGTACCGGAGAGTTACGGGAATTCGTATTGGGCCTTAATGGGCCATACGGGAAAGGAGAGAAAGGCCTCAAAAGGTGGCCGCACCCCTCCCCATGGTCTGGTCCGAATTGGACTAGGGAAGGGGGGCGCACCCTTCCTTCTTTCTCCTTCCCCCTTCCCTTCTCCTACTCCCACAAGGAAAGGAGGAGTCCTACTCCCGGTGGGAGTAGGACTCCCCCCTATGGCACGCCTCTCCCCTTGGCCGGCTGCCTCCCCCTTGCTCCTTTATATACGGGGGCAGGGGGCACCCCAGAGACACAACAATTGATCCTTGAGATCTCTTAGCCGTGTGCGGTGGCCCCCTCCACCATATTACACCTCGATAATACCGTTGCGGAGCTTAGGCGAAGCCCTGCGTCGGTGGAACATCATCATCGTCACCACGCCGTCGTGCTGACGAAACTCTCCCTCAACACTCGGCTGGATCGGAGTTCGAGGGACGTCATCGAGCTGAACGTGTGTAGAACTTGGAGGTGCCGTACGTTCGGTACTTGATCGGTCGGATCGTGAAGACGTACGACTACATCAACCGCGTTGTGATAACGCTTCCGCTGTCGGTCTACGAGGGTACGTGGACAACACTCTCCCCACTCGTTGCTATGCATCACCATGATCTTGCGTGTGAGTAGGAAATTTTTTGAAATTACTACGTTCCCCATCAGTGCGACTGCCGTGGTCTCGAATCCGTCGAAGATCAAGTCTCCACGGATATCCGCAACATAGTTCAAGCTCCCGAATCTGACCTGACGGCCAGGGGCGTAGCTATCGATCTGCTCCAGATGGCCAAGCGAGTTGGCCCGCAGTGCGAAGCCGCCGAACACGAAGATCTATCCGGGGAGGAAGACTTCTCCTTGGACAACATTGTTGTAGATGATTGAAGGGGCCATCAAACCTGTTGAAGACGGCATAGTGGAACTCTCAATGAAAGCACCAATGTCGGTGTCTAAACCGGCGGATCTCGGGTAGGGGGTCCCGAACTGTGCATCTAAGGTCGATGGTACAGGAGACAGGGGACACAATGTTTACCGAGGTTCAGGCCCTCTCTATGGAGGTAATACCCTACTTCCTGCTTGATTGATCTTGATGAATATGAGTATTACAAGAGTTGATCTACCACGAGATCGTAATGGCTAAAACCCTAGAAGTCTAGCCTGTATGACTATGATTATTATTCGGACTGAGCCCTTCGGTTTATATAGACACCGGAGGGGACTAGGGTTGTACAAAGTCGGTTACAGAGAAAGGAATCTTCATATGTGGTTGCCAAGCTTGCCTTCCACGCCAAGGAGAGTCCCATCCGGACACGGGTAGAGTCTTCGGTCTTTGTATCTTCACAACCCATTAGTCCGGCCCATGGCTAACAGGCCGGACGCCCGAGGACCCTTTAGTCCAGGACTCCCTCAGTGTGAGCTAAATATCCTAGAATCTTCGAATGTCCTTTGAAAAGGACACACATCCTAACACTTATGCAAAATTGATGACTTAGATGTGCAACACATGAGAAACGTTTTTCTTTAATCAATGAAGACTAACACTCTAAGTGTGAAGAAATTAATGAAGAATTTGATTCTCAGAGCCCTACGACAATTGTACGCGGTGTCTGAAATCATCATTCTTATACGGTGGGTCACGCCACCACCAAAAGTTGAAAATCTTCAATTTGAGTTTTTCCTCATTTTTGGAATTCCTCAGTTGTTCAATTTCTTCAACTTTGCAATGTCTTCACTCTTTCGTTGTTGTTCTTCATTGACAAATATATATATATATATATATATATGAGTTTATGTCCTCTACAACATTCACTTATAGCTATTTCTTCAAGTTGTTTTTTCTGCTAAGTGAATGTGATCGGACCCTTCCCCCTCTATGCTAAACTCAACCTAGTCTATTCACAAATTCTTCATGTGCGTTATATTTGAAACTCGTTCAAAATCTTCACTGTGTCCTTGTCAGCAGAAGAAGTTGCGAACGAAACTTTAAAACTTATCTTATCTAAATTTTCGACGTCTGCCGCTCAAACCATTCCACATTCCACGATGGATTTATCTATTCACCCATGATCTTGCACGATCGCCACCTCTCAGTACGTGGGTGACACATGTCACGCGAATGAGAAGGGTCAGGGGCACGTTCGTCCAGTTTCCTCAGGCGAGCAGTTTTTCACCACGGCTATAAATACCCCTCCCTTCCTCACTTCGTTTTTACTCCGCTCGACCTCACTCCCTTGCTCTAGCTCTCAAACCCTAGTGCCGCCGCTACTTCCATCGTCGCCGGTGAGGAAGAGCTTCACTGCCTCGACCTCGTCGCCGTCGTACTCATGCCGGCTGCGGATTTCTTCACTCCGCCGCCGTCGTAGCTGTCTTCCTCTGCCAAGTTAGGGCGTGGAAGATCCGAACTGACAAGCTTCTAAATCTACACTTGACAGTTCGTCGTGTTCTTCGTCAAGGGTAATTAAAAGTTACTTTTTCTACCCTTGTTGATTCTCATGTTTTCTACAAACTCTTCAAAAGGTGTTTATTCTTCAAATCTTTACACACTAAACACCTCACATATCATCTGTTCTTGATCTGTTTCCCTAAGCATCATTTTTCTTCAGGATTCCTGAATTGTGTGGATTTTTAATATGTACAACTCTGGAACCTAAGTCAAAGAACGCTTAGTGAAATTCCTCAAGACTCATCTGGTCAAATTCCTCAAACTTGTTCTTTTTGCAAAAACTTCTAAGAACACATATGACCTCTCCAAATTCTTCGCACCTATACTCTGTTCACAGGTACACATGTCCGCTGTTGAATCTCTAGGTTCTCATCAACTTAACTCATTTGCAGCATTCCTCGAAGAAAAGTTGCATACCTCTTCAGAGAACTCAATAGTTCAAAATCCTCAGCTGAAGAAAATGGCTGATAGAAAGAAACCTCAGAAGGGAGGGAAGAAACCTGAATTCAACACTGCGTTTGAAATTCCTAATGATATTTATGCAGGGTACTGCAAACCCCCTGAGGAAACAAAGAATGAGCGCAAGGTGCGCATACAGAAGATAGAGAGGAGATGGGCACGGGAATGGAGAGAATATCAATATGTTACACCCAAGTACATGAAGAAATTCGCTGTACACCCTCCATGCCCAAGACCTCCATTGGCACCTGGCCAAGAAGCCAATCCCTCTAGCATCAGAAGAGGTGAATAATTTCCAAAGGAGTGGGCTAACTGTCAAGCTAAGCTGGCCAAAGTGGCAAAAGAAGCAGTGAATAAATTCAATGAAGATTCTGCTGCTGCTGTTGAGGCCTCTACTAGCAAGCCAAAGAAGGCTATGCCTAAGAAGCCTGCACACAAGCCCATGGCTTCTGCATCAAAGTCCTCACAGCCAAGCTCATCTGCAATGCCCTCACGGCCCAGCTCTTCAGCAAAGCCCTCACGACAAATCCCTCAAGCTGCACCAGCTCCTCCGTTCAAATCCTCAGCACCTGGGCATCTCGCCTCGTGCCAAAGGACAACAGGCATCTCTATTGCCTCAGGAGCCTCTGCTAGTTCTTCAGCTCCTCAAAATTCCTCAACAGGCCCCACACTACTGAAGACTAAGGCCACTGCTGGACGAGGTTCTCGACCAAGTCCTCACAAGAAGCAAGTCGCCTTCCAAGTACCGTTTGATAACGACGAAGCTGATGATGAAGAACTCGCTGAAATTATCAGAGACAGGCATAAGAGGGCCGCTAGAGCCAAAGGTAGTAATGTGCCATTGATGCTGGATCCAAAGTTGATCCTCGACTTCATCGACTTGTGGCACAAGGACCCCAAGACACCTCTGCCTAAGATGAACCTCACTCCTGGTCAAAGTCATGTGTTGTCTGGCTTCATTGACGAAGAGAAATGGAAATATGAACAGGGGAGGAGGGTGAAGAAAGCACAGTACAAGAAAGAGCGTTTTCTGAAACAAAACGTCTTGAAGCTTTCACCTGAAGAACTTGTAGCTCTGCAATCAGAGATCAAGAGCCTGAGTGATGAATTTGATCACTACTATGCTGACTGGCTTGGAGCCAAGGTCAGATTCGTCAAGATGACTGAAATTCACTACCAATGTTGCAGCCCCAACGCAACAAGAAATTCCTCAGGCTGAGGCATCTGCCCAGCCTACAGAAGAACATGCCAGCACCTCTGATGAAAATCAGGCTGCTGATGAAACTGCTAGTACCAGGGCTGATCACTGCATTCCAGTGGCTGATGAATCTGCCAGGGCAACCACTAGTGTTGCGCCTGAGGAAACTGTCAGGACAGCTGAAGCTTCAACCGCTGTGCCTGCAGAAACTGATCATGCCAGGGCAACTACATCAGTTGTGCCTGAAGAAAATGAGCCAATTTCCTCTGCTCCTCCTGCACCTACACCAAGTCCAATTCTTCCTTCTGCATCAGAAGCGAAGAAGACCAAGGCTGCAGAACGTGGAGCTGTGAAGAAAAGGAAAGCATCAACTTCATCAGAATCTTCAGCTCTGAAGAAGATGAAGAAATTGACCAGCTCTTTTGAGAATCCGATTGATGTTGTTCCAGTCTCAAGCATGCCAGCAAAGGAACTCGTTCCTTTTGATGAAGAATATGTGATCCCAAACGGATCCGATGAAGATATTCCTTCTGCTGCTTCTTCAGAGCAGTTGGATGAAGAAATTGAAGTGGATGCAATCCCTTCAACACGAGTTGTCTCATTGCCCATGCCTCAGTTCACTGCTGAAGAGGCCGGCGTTGAATAAATGAGTGAAGAAGATGAGGATGTGGACATTGGGTGCACAACGCCTGTGATGAACGATTACTTTTGGGAAAGTCAGCACCCCAATTCTCCTTTGTTCACTCCTCTGCAACAAATTCCTCAGTCCCCAGTAAATACTGAAGTTCAAATGGGATCTGAAGAACCACACCCCACTCCGTCTATTCATGAAGAGATTCCAGCCACTAGTGCTGATGAAATTGCTGCTGAAGAACTGAAGACCCAGGCTGCCACTGAAGAAACTGAAATTCCGCAGCCTGTGGATCCTGAGATTGCGATTCCTGAGGTTGTGATGCAATTGACTGACACTCCTCAGCCCAAGCCAAAGGATCCCTTCTCAAAGAAGCAAAAATTCAAGGCTGATGACTTCTTCGGCGAGCATGTATTCTTCACCGAGTATAACCCATATGACTCTGCTTGTCTTAGAAGGAAGCGTTTCTGGACTACCAGCCAAGTCAACTTCTATTCTTCGCCGCTTTTCAACAAAGACAAAGTCTTCGACCATGAGCATATTCCTCACGTGGACATGGAATCATTGCCTTGCTTCGCCCCAGTCCTCAGTGTTCTTCATGACGCAGGACTGCTTAACTTTTGCACTGACATTGTTGATTGGAATGAAGAGCTAATTCTTCAGTTCTATGCAACGCTGCACATCACAGGAGATGCTTCTGATGTGAACTCTTGGGTATTGAACTGGATGACAGAAAATACTCACTTCAAAGCACCGGCCTCTGAATTGCTTCATGCCCTGCCTGTCAGTCCTCCCCTTGAAGGCGCTCGTTGCCTATACCATGAACCTGAACTTACCACTCACTACATGCAAGTGTTGATGAAGCCGCTGAAGCCCGGTCAAGCCCCAAGAACCAAATTCCTAGTGAAGGAATTGCTCTATGTGCCTCGGACTGTCTATCGCATTCTGACGAAGACTTTGGGTCCAATAAAAGGCCATGACTCAAATGATGAAGAAGTCGTTGGCATCATGAAGAATCTGCTATTCAATATCATGCATGGCATTCCTGTCAACTACCATGATTTCTTCATGAGGACTCTGGCAAATGTTGCACTCTCTCCGTTTGAGTTGAAGCCTTATGCTCCTTGGATTATGAGATTCCTCAGAACAAGGTCTTCACTCAACTACAAGGCTGACTTTCAGAATCATCTCAGCTACTTGCCCCCCATTGAAGTACTCAAACGGACATTTTCCTCAGCTGATGAAAAGGGCAAGGCCACTGCTGTCATTGATGAAGGCATTCGTCCATTGGATGGTCAGTTCCTTAAAGCTGCATCTTACTCCACCAATGACGACTCTGCCACTCATGACTCTGCCGCAAATGCTTCAAAGCAAAATCCTCAAGGCACAGCTCCAAGGGTGATGACTGATCGTGAGCTTCTCCTCAGTCTTCACCAGAAGGTCGATCGCAACCACAAATGGGTTAAGCATCCTTTTGGTTCTATTCTTCACAACATGACTACTACACACAATGCAGTGAAGAAAAACCATTACTACCTTCATGAAGTCTTCGGTCGCACCTGGGTTGTTCTGTCACATCTGTATGGTGAAGAAGATCTAAAGCAAATGGGTCTCAAGCAGGACTTTGACTGGTCTCAGCCACCAACGAAGAAATACAAGAAGGTCAAAGCTCCCTCCTTGGTGGCCAGCTCATATTCTTCATCGCGTGCCACGGATGAGCATGAAGATTTGGATGACACTGTGGCATGCCCTACTACAACAACCGACCCCAACAACGTTGGCGCTCCTCCCTCAACATGATATTTTTCAGGGGCGTTAGTCCTCATTTTTCGATCCTTTTGGTCATTCGATGACAAAGGGGGAGAAAATTGAATTAGTCTTCAAGCGGATCTACCTATATGGGCGTTTTTTTGCTAAGTTATAACTCTCGTTCATTTGAAGTCTTTGCTGGATCGAGTTGTAAACTTAAACTCTATGGTGGTCTGATACTTTTGTTGTGTTATTCTGCATGCTTATTCCTCATATATGTTAATGCACGCATGCTGAATTACATCAGTCACCATATTTCATCATGCATTTCAAATTCTTCATATTATATGTCAAATGCGTGTATGAATTACAAGATATAGGGGGAGATCTCCATGATTCTACTCTTCAAGTGTGCATTGCTTCAAAAGCAAATTCCTCACTATGAACATCTTCAAGGGGAGTTCTTCTATATCTTGCAATCAAATTCCTCAATATCAGTATTTACACTTCATATATTTATCCCCGTTGAAAACTTAACCTATATTGTCATCAATCACCAAAAAGGGGGAGATTGTAAGTGCATCTAGTGCCCCTTAGTGATTTTGGTGTATCGAAGACTTATAAGTTAAGGGACTAATGTGTTTGTGAGTGTACACATGTCTATAAGTCTATGAGGAGTTTGATATTTACAGAGAAAGTCGACCCCTAAAAATGAATATCTTCGACTGAAGACTTTGGATTTCTGAAGACTTTCTGAAGACTTTGAAAGTGAAGAAATTGGTGTGACCTTGAAGACTTGGTATTCATTCGAGGAACATGAAGCGTGAAGACTTTTGTTTTCGTAGTTTCATTTTCTCTTTCTTGAGTCATAGGTAACACCGTACTGTTAAAGGGGGTCGAGGAAATACTAAGGAAAAATTTCCAAGTGATGCTCAACTCAAAATCCTACACCTACCAATCCCTTCGAGTGAAGCCATTGGAAATCTCATACAGTTCAGTCAATTTCTTCAGTGACAGAGACGAAGTTTTTCTGGTCTTGAGGAATTTGTTCTGACTGAGGAGTTAGGAATTCGCCAGTGCGGATTGCCTACAAGTGAGGAACATGATAGCCCTAAGGAATTTGTTAGTCAAATTTCCGACCGTTGTTGTGCTACGCGCCAGCTGTCCCAAAATATCTACCCACATAACGGTCATATCATTGAAGGGCATTTATGTCTTATCATGTCGGGCTGCTCCCTAGGCTATAGATAGCCGCCCCCTACAACCACTAGCTGGTTGGTTGCTCCGAGAGAAACTGACACTTGTCATTTGAGAGCATCCCATCCTCCCAGATCTTTGAGCGAAAATCATCAAGTGAGGAAAACCCAAACTCAAACACCTACAAACCCAATGTGATTGAGCATCACTGAAGAGATTGATCCTGCGTCGATCTGACACTTGTTACCTTTGAAGAATGTGCATCTTCCACACAGTTAGGCGTCATGGTCTAGAGCATCCAAGAGGAAATTGTGGATCGCCGAGTGACCGAGTTTGTGAAGGTTTGGAAGTAACCTGAAGACTTACCACGAGTGATTGGGCGAGGTCTGTGTGACCTAAGCTCAAGGAGAATACGGTGAGGACTGTGTGTCTGGGACTGTGTGTCCTTAGGTTTAAATACCCAGCTGCTCCAACCAGACGTACAACTGTCACAGCAGTTGGAACTAGTCTACCAAATCATTGTCTTCACCAAGCCTATTGGTTCTATTTCCTCAACTCCTTCATTTCCTCATAACTGTGTTGTGTGCTTGTTCATATCTGTTTGAAGACTTTGACTAAATACTTTCTCAATTTCCTCAGTTCAATTTCTTCAGTATGTTTGTCTTCATCCTGTTTTATCATGTGCTTACGCTTCCTGTACTCTGTGTCTGTGTTTCATTTCATCATGATGTCCATGTTTATGTTATGTCATGTATGCTTCTGAGTACTTATTCCACTGCTAGTAGTTCTTGGCTTAGGAATTTCCTCACCCTGAAATTCCTCAATAAAGAATTCATAAAATCGCCTATTCACCCCCCCTCTAGTCGACTTAACGCACTTTCACCCCTCTATACCGATCGAGCATTGGGCTGCTGCGTCGCCCCGTCGGGCTGCAGCACCGCCGCCCTCGCGGCTGCATCGACTCATGCATCACCACTGCGTCGCCCCTTCGGGCCGTAGTGCCGTGATACGCGGTCCCCGCCGCAGCCCCGAGGTCGTCCCCGCAGTTGCACCGACCCGCGCTCCGCCGCTGGGCTGCCCCTTCGGGCTGTAGCGCCGCGGACCGTCGGTCCTCGCCATCGCCCCGACCTGCCCGCCGCCGCTGTGTCGCCCGTTCAGGCCGTAGCGCCGCGGCCTGTGGTCGACTCCGCCGTCACCGCACGTCGACCTCCCGTGGTATGCGCCGCACCCTCTCCCTCGGTGCAGGAACACCACCATCCACGCCAGTCTTCGTCACACTGTTGGGTTCCTCGCCTACTTCGAGCATCGCCGCCGCACTCCTAACCTAGCCGCCGCCACTACCCTTGTAGCCACCGCCGCCTGTCCACCTCCTTCGTCTTCGTCGAAGTACCAGCCCGTCGCCAGCATTGTCGTCATCTACCCCGACCACTTTGTGTACTCCGACCACCGTTGGTGACATTGGCCCTGTGCCGATTGGCGCCACAACCGTCGTCGAGTCTTCTTCTATGCTGGCCCTTCGACTCCTCGACATGGCGTACAGGTCGTGCAGGTCCCTCATCTATGCATGCCCGGTGGTGGCAACACCGATGCATGCCTTCATCCACGACATGTCCCCGGGTGTGGCAAGCCTGGGCGACGCTTCGTCAACTTTGTTTTCGTCTGTCTACACATGCCCGGTGCTGGCAACACCGACACGTGCCTTCGTCTACGACGTGTCCCCGGGTTTGGCAAGCCTGGCGCGACGCTTCACCAACTTTGTCTTCAACCATCTACGCATGCCCGGTGCTGGCAACACTGACGCTTGCCTTCGTCTATGATGTGTCCCTGGGTACCACAACCATCGTCGAGTCTTCTTCTTTGCTGGCCCTCCGACTCCTCGACATGGCGTACAGTTCGTGCAGGTCCCTCGTCTATGCATGCCCGGTGCTGGCAACACCGATGCATGCATTTATCCACGATGTGCCCGCGGGCGTGGCAAGGCTGGCGTGATGCTTTATCAACTTTGTCTTCGTTCGTCTACGCATGCCCGATGTTGGCAACACTGACGCGTGCCTTTGTGTGTGAGTGTCCCCGGGTTTGGCAAACCCGGTGCGACACCTCGTCAACACCGTCTTCTTCCTAGCACACCACTACTTCGACACCACTGTGCCCATGACTAACTCGGCACCTCCTTGCGCCCGCGGCTCCACGGCAACTTCCTCGACACCGGCTACCCTGACTTGACATCGACCAAAGCATTCTTCGCACGGCTACCTCGAGCACGGCTACACCACCCATGCTCTCGGCTACCTCGACAAATGGCACAAAGGGCTACCGCCTTGCTTGAGCAACCTCAACGGTTTCCACTCCAGCCATGACTTCCGTGATGCATCAACTGTTATGACTTTGGGGGGGTGTCTGTCAGCTTGCCTTCAGATTCTACTCCAGTCTCACCGTCTGCGTCGCTACCTTTGTGACTGCGGGGGGATGTTGAGTGACGTGATTGTATTGGAAACATAGGATATACTAGGAAATATTCTGGCTTGTCTTGTACTCCAAGTAGATCATGTTCTCCTATATATATGCCCACAAGGCTCAAGCAATACAACAACTATTCCACCAATCCCTTTCTCTCCTTTCTAACAGTCCCTACGATCGCAATCGAATGGTCGAGAAACATAGGTTAGGGGAGTCCAATAAATAAATCAAAAATATTTGGGGATGTTTACATGCCCGAGCGTTTCGGGTTCAGGGCAGTTTTGGAGACACGTGAGGGGGTCTGAGAGAGGTCCACAAAGACAAGGAGGCCTGAAAAAAGGTCAACAGAGACAAAGGAAGAAGTGGCAACCATGAACGACTACGAGTTTTATGAAAACATGCGGATGCAGTGCACATTATGACTTGATGAAATGCAACAAGAAAAAATAATTAAATCGGCTAAAACGAAAACATGGAAGGTGTCTGTAGCGTCGGTATCGGGCTGTTACAACTCTCCCCCACTTACAAGAGATCTCGCCCTGAGATCTAGGGATGATAAATGGAAGAGGAAGAGAAGAGGTAAAACTAAGTTGCTTCTTGACAAAAGAGTGAAACCAAAGAACCTTGAGAGTTTGAACAACTTGAAAGAAAGAATACAACCGAGAAGAACAAGTTTGAGAACAGTCCGTTGGACAAGAGGAATAAGGAATACGACGAGAACCAAGAGCTTAAGGGAGAAGATAGACTTTGAAACCACTATGGTTAAAATGAGATGGACAAGGAATAAGAACGAAAGAATTTAGACAACACTCCGATTGAAAATGGAAGGAATAAAACATGAACTTGATAAGATGGGATGATACTTGATGAGAGCAACAACATAATGCCTCCGGAACAAATGATTGATAGTTAGATAGTTGGAATGAATACAACGAATAATGAAACCAACATCTCCTACCATAAATGAATTTTAAAGAGCATCCTTACAAAGAAGGATTGAACGGAGTTGTTGGAAAATCAACAACGAAAAGAATATGCTTGTTGTGGGTTTATGGAAAACATCTCAAAAATTGAGGTGAAATTCTGCCACTAGCAAAACAATTGAGTGCTTGAGAGAAATGAAGAGATGCAAAACTCCACTTCAAGAGATAAGGGGGAATGAGTTGCACTTCAAAATGCAAGAAAAATAATACTTGAGCTCCTCCAACAAGAATCTTGATGAACATTTCTATAATGAAAGGAATCTTTGATGAACCACCATGTAGAGTCTCCATGAAGAACTCCGGTAAAAAAAGAATGATGAGAAAGAAGTGAATGATGAAAAGAATAAGATTGAAGCCTTGCAATGATTTAGATGGAGCTTCATGATGAGATAACATGAAATCTTGGAACTCCGTAAAAGAAAAGCTGAACAACTAAAACCAAGAATTTAATATCGTGAACGAACTTCGGAAGAAGGAGTTAAATCATCTCGAGGAAACAAGAATAAGAATTATGTCATGCTTACCCTTCATCAACTTAACTTGATGACAAGCAATGGATAGGCATGCTACTTATTCTTCTTGCAAGGATTGAGGAGAGATATGGTGCAAACTTGCGAAAATCTTGAATGATTCACCGGTAGGATTTTGGGAAGAATGAATGAATGATACGATAATAAAGGAATAGGAATGTTGAATGAACCACGTCAAAATTTGAAAATGAACGAAGAAAAGAGAATGAATCGTCGGGAAGAATTAGAAAATGAACGAAGATACTTGAGGGAATTTAGATCCAAGAGAACGAAGATCACAAGCTGACTAGAGAATACTTGAACGACGCACCGGTAAGATTTCGAGTTGAATGGAGAAACAACAATTAAGGAGAATTGTTGAGAAAGAGCTAAAACTATGAACGGATAAATATTCTGCGGCACCCCGGCTCAGAGCGGCCGGTTTGCCTTACATTGCCAGCCCAGAGATCAAGTCTTCTGGCAACACACAATAGATTGGTATAGAAATACAATCACTTTATTGGTACTAGCAGATCATAGAGTTTGATATTACATCAAGTAGCGAGGCCAAGCGGCACACTCGATGCTGCTGAACATATGTACATTATTTAGTAGACATAAGCAGGGGCCTCGACATCACGATAAGACTACGCGGCAGTGGAACAACGACGTAGAAGGACTCCATCTCACAGGGACACTGATGTGGACACGGTCTAGACTGCGATGCGATAAGCAACTCCAACTCCGGTAAGATTTCTCCTGAAACTGGCATGACACGCCAGGTCAGTACATTGAATGTACTTGCAAGCTCACACAAACAAAGCAACAATGACAAAAAACAACAATGATATTTAAGCAGGTTTAGTGCAAGAATTCAACATTCTTTTCATGAAGTCATTGTGCTCATAACAGGGCCTTTCCGACCCGCTTACCATCTCGGTTACCTCATAACCACGAAACTCATCATATCAAGGTGATCACTTCCAAATCACAACCGAAACCATCTCGATGGTCTCAACAACTTCACCATCATAACCCGTGCCACAAATATGCACTTAGTGTGCAAGTTTTAATATTTTTGTTGATCCACGGTGAAAACTACTATGAACTTGTGTCCATGACCGAGGACGCGGCTATCGATAGATTATATACACTCTGTAGAGGTTAGCACACTGTACCCACACCACGGAACCCATGGCCTCGGACTCCCATTCAGGTGGACCAGCGGCGTTCCGACAGAACCAGTGTATTGCCATGACACTCTCCCGGCCACTATGACCAAATCCCCTTTGGGCTAAGTCATGGGTGGCCCCGATGCCACTCCGGACATCCAATGGTCACCGTCGTGGCAAAAACAATCATCCCAAATTGGGACATGGTACCAAAACAACTACGGGCACATAAGGTTATACCTGCCACCGGGCCAGGGTAGCGCCAGTGAATAACCATCCCTAGTTGGAGGCACCCGCAAGAGGCATAACAAGAGAACGCGAAAGGGCCCCCCTCATAAAGGCAAATGTGGTTGCACTTAGGGAATCTCGATTCGGTGGCACCATGACTCGATCAACAACATGTTCAAGTTGGTTTATTACCAGGTTTCAACTAGTAAATAATTTTACTGAGTCATAGTATGGCATGAAAATGCAATGATCCATATATGCATCATTTTAACATAACACCGATATGAACTAGCTCGAGCATAACATCACATTACTCTACTACATAGACTTAGTTATTCAAGTAAAATGCTACTAATAACAGAACAATATAGCATGAACATGAAACTATCATCAAATAACTTTATATGAATTTTCTATATGCATTTAAAATGATCATATTCAAGTAAAAACCATAGTTATTGAAATGACACTCTTGCAAATATTTGTGATGGCTTGCCTTAGTGCAGAGGAGGGTCACACTCCCTCTGGTGATCTTCAAGGTTCAGTCAATATTCTAAATTTATATTGATTTTTGAAAAATCCAGAGAGGGGTGACGTCGAAGGCGTATTTCACCGAATACACCTCCACTCGTACCGCTTCGGGCGCGAGTTGTGAGGCTGACAGTGGGCCCCGCCCGTCAGGTTTAGAGAGAGGGAGAGACAAATAGAGGAGGGGCAGTGCGTCGCCGGTGTTTCTCCGGCGAGGAGAGGTCGGCGGCCGCCATGGAAGGGATGGGAGGACGCGCAAGACTACGGCGCACCCGCACGTACCCGTAGATTGGCGAGAGGTGGACGGACAATGTCGGCGCGGTCGTCTCCAGCGGCTGCAGCGGGCGAAGCTCGTCGGAGAGGAACACGCCGGTGTCGAGGGGTCGTTCCAGTGGTTCCAGGGGCACTAGCTAGCACCAGTGGACCACCAGGAACACGCCTGCGCAGTCGGTGAAGCTCGAATGGCAGTGGAGTAAGAGGGGGCAGAGGAGGGGGATAGCCGGCGAGCTCAGGAGGGGAACAGCGGCCAGAGGCCTGCCCTGCCGGGCCACGGCTATCTAGGAGGGGTCGTGGTTGCAGAGGAGTGCGGTGATGAGGACAAATGAGCTCGGGAGGGTCCTATTTATAGGTGGAGCTGAGGAGGGGATCGAGAGCTCGCCGGAGACTCTAGAAGCGGCGCACGGCGACGAGAGACGCTAGTGAGAGAGGGGGAAGTCTCCACGACTCATGTGGCCACTTTGGGAGGACGGGGACGAGCACATGGTGCGGGTGGAGACGAGCACAGGGGCACGGGCGCGCTTCGTGCCCGTGCTCGCCGCGACGAACTCCAGCGTCGGCGAGCGGCAGGGAGACGTCAAGGGCGATGAGTCGAGGCAGCAGGCACTAGGTGGCGAGCTGGTTTGGCCTCGGGCGCGCGCACGAGCGAAACAGAGGCGTCGACGGCACACAGAGTGCGTCGAACACATGCCTGGCATCGTGTCCACACGCGGTCACCACGTGAACTTTGGTACACAGCGTGTAGAGCATTAAATTCATGTTTGGCGTGTTGTTCATGCAAGACTAGGTCGATCCAAGCATTTGAGTTGAAGCCAGGTCGATTGAGTGAGACTGTAGCCTCTTGGCAAGTTTCTAGACAAAACCTTGGAGCTTAATAGAGAATAACCTAGAGAGAGTTTAGAGCTAATTTTTGGTGGTTAAGAGTTTCTTAGCTGGGTAATGAAGCCCTAAAAATTTCAGCTCCATTGGATCAAGGAAAAATGCACTTCCTTCAGAACCTGCATTTTCTTCACAGAATAGAAATTCTGTAGCAAAATATTCCAAATAACCATGAAATATTTTTGCACAGGGAGGTGTGCCAAGGTCCAAAGAATATTCAGGAATTTTCTCAGACTTTTGGGGGCAAGAAAAATGAGGGTTGCTTTGGATTAGAAGTGCCCGAAGTGGTGTTTCAGAGAGAAAATGAATATTTTTCATTTAAGAAAATATTCCCATGGCCATATTTTGATATATCAGAGAGAGAGAGAGAGAGATGAGTTTGAGTGTGAGATGACTCACTTGGCTGAAAGTCAAAGAAATGCCTAATTGATTAAGTCCAAATGAGTTGATTCAAAACTCAAATTCAAATCAAAATGCAATAAAACTCCAGAAAAAGAAAGAGGGCAAAAACCAGGGTGTCACAAACCTCCCCCCTTAGGATGAGTCTTGTCCTCGAGATTCGATTGCTCAGGAAACAATTCGGGATAAGTTGTCCTTAAAAAGTCCTCTCTTTCCCAGGTAGCTTCATTCTCGGTATGGTGTTCCCACTGCACCTTGTAAAACTTAACCGGCTTGTTGCGGGTGACTCTTTCCATCTCGTCCAATATCCGAAAAGGTTTCTCTTCATATGTCAAATCCTTAGCAAGCTCTATTTCCGCCATATCAGTCCGTTTCTCAGGTGGTGAGATACACCTTCGCAACTGTGATACGTGGAAGACATTATGTATCTCTGACGGTTCCGGGGAAAGTTCCAATTGATATGCCACTGTGCCAACCTTGGACATAACTGCGAATGGGCCAATATATCTTGGTGCAAGCTTTCCCCAAGTCTGAAATCTCTTGACTCCTTTCATAGGTGTGACTCGGAGGTAGACATATTCACCAGGTTCAAAACTGATCTGTCGGTGCTTAGCATCATAGTAGCTCTTTTGTCGAGACTTGACTAGTTGTAATCTGTCTCGGATTTCCCTGACTTGTTTCTCTGCTTCCATCATCAAGTGAGTCCCGAAAATACGACTGTCTCCGGTCTGGGACCAGTTTAAGGGGGTACGACACTTGCGTCCATACAAGGCTTCATATGGTGACATCTTGAGGCTGGCTTCATAGCTATTGTTGTAGGAAAACTCAGCGTAGGGTAAGCTGTCTTCCCACTTGGGTCCTTGAGTGAGAGCACATGCCCTGAGCATGTCCTCGAGTATTTGATTTACTCGCTCCGTCTGGCCATCTGTCTGAGGGTGATAAGCTATGCTATATTTCAATGATGTCCCCAAAGCTTGGTGAAGACGTGCCCAGAATGCTGAGGTAAAAAGGGATCCTCGATCTGAGTGATAGTTCTAGGTACGCCATGCAAACTGACAACTCGGGACACATAGAGTAGAACTAGTTGATTTGCACGGTATGTGGTCCGGATAGGAATGAAATGGGCCACCTTGGTTAGCATGTCCACTACGAACCACATAGCGTTGTTGCCATGTGGGGTGGTTGGAAGACCGGTGATAAAGTCCATGCAGACATCGTCCCATTTCCATTGTGGGACGGGCAAAGGTTGAAGTAGCCCGGTGGGTTTTTGATGTTCCGCCTTAACCCTATTGCATATATCACAACAGGCGACGAAGTATGCAATATCCTTCTTCATTCCATCCCACCAAAACGTTTGCCTGAGCTCCTCGTACATTTTGGTACCTTCGGGATGGATCGAGTTTGAGGATTCGTGTGCTTCCTTTAATATCTTCTCCCTCAACTCTTCTACTTTGGGTACACATATTCGTCCTCGAAATCATAGCGTACCCTGCTCATCCATCAGGAAATCTTGAGTCTTGCCTTCTTTTATCCGGTGACTTGGTGTTGCAAGAACGTATCTCCTGACTGAGCTTTGCGAATTTCTTCTTCAAGAGTGGGAGTGACTACCATCACATTGGTGCAATTAGCCTCTACAATAGTCAGATTGAGTTGGGCCATCTCTTGTTGTAGTTCGGGAGGCAATGATGTCATTAATGAATTGACTGTGCCTGGCTTGCGGCGGAGAGCATCTGTGACCATGTTAGCTTTACCCGGATGATAGTTTATCCCGAGGTCATAATCCTTGAGCAACTCAAGCCATCTTCTTTGTCGGAGACTTAAATCAAGTTGCGTGAATATGTACTTGAGACTTTTGTGGTCGGTGAATATTTGACACCGCTTGACAATAAGGTAATGCCTCCAAATTTTTAAGGCATGCACAATGGTTGCTAGCTCCAAGTCATGAGTAGGATAATTTCCTTCGTGTGGTCGTAGGTGTCTGGATGCATAAGCCACAACCTTGTCATCTTGCATGAGTACGCATCCTAGGCCCTTTCGAGATGCATCGCAGTACACATTAAAGCGTCGATAGATGTCTGGGAGTGTCAACATGGGTGCTGAGGTCAAACGAGTGTTTAATTCATTAAATCTCTTCTCACAATCCTTTGACCATATGAACTTTTGGTCTTTCTTGAGCAGTTTTGTCATGGGCTTAGAAATCTTGGAGAAGCCTTCAATGAATCGACGGTAATAACCAGCAAGCCCTAGAAAACTTCTGATTTCTGTCACTAACGTGGGTGCTGGACATTTTAGCACATCCTTAATCTTGCTTGGATCCACAGCTATTCCTTCAGCAGAAAGTATGTGCCCCAAAATTCGACTTGCTTAAGCCAGAATTCACACTTACTGAATTTTGCATATAACTGGTGGTCACGAAGCCTTTGCAATACTGCTCGGAGATGTTGTTTATGCTCTTCTTCTCCCTTTGAGTATATTAGAATATCGTCGATAAAGACCACCACAAATTTGTCCAAGAAATCCATGAACACTTTGTTCATCATATGCATGAAGAATGCAGGAGCATTAGTCAGCCCAAATGACATAACTGTGTATTCATATAGACCGTAACGAGTGGTGAATGCGATCTTAGGAGTATCTTCTTTCCTGATCTTGAGTTGATGATACCCGGTCCTTAAATCAATCTTGGAAAAGATTTGAGCTCCATGCAGTTGATCAAAAAAATCATCAATTCTGGGGAGCGGGTATTTATTCTTGATAGTAACATCGTTGAGATGATGATAGTCTATGCACATCCGAAGACTACCATCCTTTTTGTTCATGAATATGGCAGGTGACCCCCAGGGCGAAGAACTGGGGCGGATGTATCCTTTCTTGAGCATCTCACCGAGTTGTTTCTTTAGCTCAACAAGTTCGGATGAAGGCATCCGGTAATATTTCTTGTATATAGGTGTCGTTCTTGGCACGAGATCAATGGCAAACTCGAGTTCCCAGTCTGGTAGCATTCCTAGTAATTCTTCAGGGAATACATGTGGAAACTCACTGACCACTGGTATTAAATCCATATATGAGGATATTGCTGCAAAAAACCATTCCCTTCTTAGGCATGGTTCTCCGAGCCACAAACCTTGTTGTCTGTCCTGTTGGATTTGTTAATGTAACTTTCCTTGTTGCACAATTCATGCAGACTTGATGCTTTGTCAACCAATCCATTCCCAAAATGACATCCAGCCTTTCGGATTTAATGACTACTAGTGTGGCAGGGAACATGACTCCAAGATTCCGTATTTCCAAGTCACGTCATGCCAAATCTGTTTTGAGCATGGATCCTGGGGATTGCACCATCATTCTTTTCTCAAGAATAGAGCAAGAAAACTTGTTTTGGGCAACAAAACTCAGCAAAATAAAGGAATGGGAAGCCCCCGAGTCGAATAAAATTATTGCAGGTATGTTATTAACAGGAAACATACCGATGACCACTTGGGGGCTTTCTTGGGCTTCTTGGGCGGAGAGATGATGCACCTGACCTTGGATCAGTTCCTCCTCGGTGTAGGATTCCATGTGGTTGACTTGAGGCTTGAGGGGTGCATTCGACTTGTTGTTTTTGGGACACTGTTTTGCATAGTGTCCGGTCTGCCCACAAGAGAAACATGTGTTCCTGCGCTGATAGTCTTCCCGGACAGGATTGGCCACAATGTTCTTGACTTGATTGTTGGTCTTGTTGGTATTCTGCTGCCAGGTTGGTTTGAACTCAAACTGAGGCTGCTGCCAGGTACGAGCCTTCCGCACTGGCTGTCCATCCTTCTTAGGCTCGAACTTGCGTCTATAGTCATTATAAGCAGGCTTACTATCGTGAATGAGCTTGTGCTCCCTTTCTTCAATGAGGGCCTTGTTCACCAAAGTCTGAAAGTCGGGGAAGTCGAACATGCTGAGTGTGCATCGGAGGTGCTGGTTGAGTCCTCCAAGGAATCGAGCGATCTTCCTTTCTTCAGTGGCGACATCATAGATGGAATACCGAGCCAAGTGATCGAATTTATGTAGATACTCATTTACTGATAGGTTTCCTTGAGTGAGAGCAAGGAACTCACGTTTCTTGACTTTCATGATACCGGCGGGAATGTGGTACTTGCGGAAATTGTCCTTGAATTTATCCCAAGTGATCTCATCATCCGCAGGCCACATAGCTTTAGCATTATCCCACCATATAGTGGCAGCTCCTTCAAGATAATGTGTAGCAAATGTAACCTTGTCGGCTTCTTCGGTGCGGGAAATTTCAAGCTTCTTCTCAATAGTTCGCAACCAATCATCGGCTTCCAAAGGATCGACAACTTGACTGAAACTGGGAGGCTTAGTCCTCTGAAAGTCTGATAGTTTGGAGTGATTGCCATACTGATTTCCATTCTGCCCAACCATAGCCTGCACACTTCTCAGTAATTCAAGTAAGTCTTGGTTTCTTCTTTCTTCGAACATTCTCATAATCTGCTCTGTGTTAGGTGGTTGCAGTGGAGGAGGTGGTGGTGGCTGATATGGTTTAGGGGAATGCCCTACTTGTCGAGCGGAGCGACGAACAGGAGTATCATCACCTGCCTGACTGCTGCTACCTCCTCTTGTTGTCCTACTTTTGTTTCCCAATATGAAGCATCGAGATGAGCAACATCCATAAATGGGGAAGAAAAGAAAGCGACAAAGCCCGAAAGAAAGCAACAAGAAACCAAGGTGAATAATAACAGAGAAAAGTTCCAACATAATTATACATGAAATGAAACATCATGACCAGTACGACTACACTCGTACATGGAAGGAAACATCATGACAAGTACGACTACTCGCGTACATGAAAGGAAACATCATGAAAAGTACGACTACTCTCGTACATCCAAGCATCATGACAACCTCGGATACTCTGGCGATCTAGTGCTCTGCTGGTCCTGCTGGGTCCTCTCCTGACCCGGACTCGTATCCTGAACTGACGACGTTAACGGAAACCTCCAGGTTAAAGGTAACACAACGACGCTGCCTCGAGGGCTCTCCCTTAGGGGTGGGTGCTGGATGAGGCTGGAGCATAGGGGCTGCAGGAGTAGCGAGAAGTGAAGCCCACTCAGCAGGGGCACTGTGGGGAGTCACGGTCGAGGTGCCCGAGCTACTGGAAGGAGTAACCGGGGTAGCTGGCGAGCTAGAAACTGGGGGAATAACGGGGGTAAATCCTATGGAAGGTGGAACGAAACTGGACCTAGTGGCCACCAAAGCAGTACGAGCACGATTCAGCTCTCGGTCCAGCTCGTGAATCAGAAGATAGCTAGCAGTGATATAGCGGGAAAGGTGGCTAGCAGGACTCTCGGCCACCGGATCAATCATAGGAAAACGGATACGCCCATCATCGTGCAGTGATGGGTAGTAGTAGAAGCCTGGGTGAGTCTGCATTTGGATCTCGTTATAGCGTAACTCAACGAGAATCTCAAACATAGCAAACTGAACAGCCTGAGCAGGGGTAGAAGCGAAACCACTCCTAGAAGAACGGGTGTATGAGCGAGATGTCGAACTGCAACGCAAGGTAACCACCGCGTGATACTCGAATACTGAGTCTGCTAGGCACTCCCGGCACACCCGATACACTGGGTCGTCACTGCGAGGGTAGAGTCGGCACCATACGCCTCGAAGAAGATGCGGCGAAGTGTACGGTGCCAGCTCCAACTGACACGCATACGGTACTGGAGCCATCTACACTCACAACCATTAGCCGGTTAGTAATAAAATAAACTATATGCATGCAATGCATCAACCAAAAGCACACAAGCACTGCCGACACTCAGAATTACTATCTACCGTTTGAAATAACGCGTTAGCTATCTAGCGTGTCCTACAGTCAGCGTAGCTATGATGCCAATCGTTGTGGCACCCCGGCTCAGAGCAACCGGTTTGCCTTGCATTGCCAACCCAAAGGTCAAGTCTTCTGGCAACACACAACAGATTGGTACAGAAATACAACCGCTTTATTGGTACTAGCGGATCGTAGAGTTTGATATTACATCAAGTAGCGAGACCAATCACCACACTCGGTGCTGCTGAAGATATGTACATTATTTAGTAGACATAAGCAGGGGCCTCGACATCACGATAAGACTACGAGGCAGCGGAACAACGACGTAGAAGGACTCCATCTCACAGAGACACTGATGTGGGCACGGTCTAGACTGCGATGCGATAAACAAATCCAACTCCAGTAAGATTTCTCCTGAAACTGGCATGACACGCCAGGTCAGTACATTGAATGTACTTGCAAGCTCACACAAACAAAGCAACAAGCCGACAATGACAAACAACAATAATGATATTTAAGCAGGTTTAATGTAAGAATTCAACATGCTTTTCATGAAGTGATTGTGCTCATAACAAGGCATTTCTGACCCGCTTACCATCTCGGTTACCTCGTAACCACGAAACTCATCATATCAAGGTGATCACTTCCGGATCACAACCGAAACCATCTCGATGGTCTCAACAACTTCACCATCATAACCAGTGCCACAAATATTCACTTACTGTGCAAGTTTTAATATTTTTGTTGATCCACGGTGTGAACTACTACGAACTTGTGTCCATGACCGAGGACGCGGCTATCGATAGATTATACACACTCTGCAGAGGTTAGCACACTGTACCCACACCATGGAACCCATGTCCTCGGACTCCCATTCGGGTGGACCAACGGTGTTTCGATAGAACCAGTCTATTGCCATGACACTCTCCCGGCCACTCCGACCAACTCCCCTTTGGGCTAAGTCATGGGTGGCCCCAATGCCACTCCGAACATGCAATGACCACCGTCGTGGCAAAAACAATTGTTCCAAAGAGGGACATGGTACCAAAACAACTACGGGCACACAAGGTTATACCTGCCTACCGGGCCAGGGTAGTGCCAGCGAATAACCTTCCCTAGTTGGAGGCACCGACGAGAGGCATAACAACAGACCGCGAAAGGGCCACCCTCATAAAGGCAAATGTGGTTGCACTTAGGGAAGCTCGATTCGGTGGCACCATGACTCGATCAACAACATGTTCAAGTTGGTTTATTACCAGGTTTCAACTAGCAAATAATTTTACCGAGTCATAATACGCCATGAAAATGCAATGATCCATATATGCATCATTTTAACATAACACTGATATGAACTAGCTCAAGCATAACATCACATTACTCTACTGCATAGACTTAGTTATTCAACTAAAATATTACTAATAACAGAACAATATAGCATGAACATGAAACTATCATCGAATAACTTTATATGAATTTTCGATATGCATTTAAAATGATCATATTCAAGTAAAAACCCATAGTTATTGAAATGACACTCTTGCAAATATTTGTGATGGCTTGCCTTAGTGCAGAGGAGGGTCACACTCCCTCTGGTGATCTTCAAGGCAAGAAATCCCTTCCAAAAATAATTAAAATAGCAAAAAGAAAATGTCACATAACACTGTTTAATTCACCAAAAAATAATCACAGCAAGTAAAAATCTCATCTTTTGTATGCTGATAGAAAATTTCAACACAAAACTAATGCAAAAAGAATCATGCCATTTGGACTTATAGAATAGAAGTTATAGCTGGTCAAAGTTCCGTCAATATTCTGAATTTAAATTGATTTTTGAAAAATCCAGAGAGGGGTGACGTCGAAGGTGTATTTCAGCGAATACGCCACCACTCATACCGCTGCGGGCGCGAGTGGTGAGGCTGACAGCAGGCCCCACCCGTCAGGTTTAGAGAGAGGGAGAGAGAAACAGAGGAGGGGCGGCGTGTCGCCGGCGTTTCTCCGGCGAGGAGAGGTCGGCGTCCGCCGTTGAAGGGATGGGAGGACGTGCAAGACTACGGCACACCCGCACATACCTGTAGCTTGGCGAGAGGTGGACGGACGAGGTCGGCGCGGTCGTCTCCAGCGGCCGCAGCAGGCGGAGCTCGTCGGAGAGGAACACGCCGGTGTCGAGGGGTCGTTCCAGTGGCTCCAGGGGCACCAGCTAGCACTAGTGGACCACCAGGTACACGCCTGCGCAGTTGGTGGAGCTCGAGAGGCAGTGGAGTAAGAGGGGGCAGAGGAGGGGGATCGCCGGTGAGCTCGGGAGGGGAACAGCGGCCAGAGGCCTGCCCTGCCGGGCCGCGGCTATCTAGAATAGGTGGTGGTTGCAGAGGAGTGCGGTGATGAGGAGAAATGAGCTCGGGAGGGTCCTATTTATAGGTGGAGCCGAGGAGGGGATTGAGAGCTCGCCAGAGACTCTGGGAGCGGCGCACGGCGACGAGAGATGCCAGTGAGAGAGGGGGAAGTCTCCACGACTCATGTGGCCACTGTGTGAGGACGGGGACAAGCACATGGTGCGGGTGGAGACGAGCACAAGGGCACGGGCGCACTGTGCACCTGGCCGCGTCGTGCCCGTGCTCGCTGCGACGAACTCCAGTGTCGGCGAGCGACAAGGAGAGGTCAAGGGCAATGAGTCGAGGCAGCAGGCACTAGGTGGCGAGCTGGTTTGACCTCGGGCGCGCGCACGAGCGAAACAGAGGCGTCGGCGGCACCCAGAGCGCGTCGAACGCATGCCTGTCATCGTGTCCACACATGGTCACCACGCAAACTTTGGCTACACAGTGGCAGAGCATTAAATTCATGTCTGGTGTGTTGTTCATGCAAGACTAGGTCGATCCAAGCATTTGAGTTGAAGCCAGGTCGACTGAGTGAGACTGTAGCCTCTTGGCAAGTTTATGGACAGAAAATTTGGAGCTTAATAGAGAATAATATAGAGAGAGTTTGGAGATGATTTTTGATGGTTAAGAGTTTCTTAGGAGGGTAATGAAGCCTAAAAATTTCAGCTCCACTGGATCAAGGAAAAATGCACTTCCTTCACAACCTGCATTTTCTGCATAGAACAGAAAAGATTTTCTGTAGCAAAAATATTCCAAATAACCATGAAATATTTTTGCACAGGGAGGTGTGCCAAGGTCCAAAGGATATTAAGGAATTTTCTCATATTTTTTTGGGCAAGAAAAATGAGGGTTGCTTTGGAGTAGAAGTGCATGAAGTTGTGTTTCACAGAGAAAATGAATATTTTTCATTTAAGAAAAATATTCTGATACGTCTCCAACGGATCTATAATTTATGAAGTATTCATGTTGTTATATTATCATTCTTGGATGTTTTACAATCATTTTATAGCAACTTTATATCATTTTTTGGGACTAACCTATTGACATAGTGCCCGGTGTGAGTTGCTGTTTTTTGCTTGTTTTTTACATCACAGAAAATCAATACCAAACGGAGTCCAAATGCAGCGAAACTTTATGTGGATGTTTTGTGGACCAGAAGACATCCAATGGGCCAGAGCATCACCTAGGGGGTGCCCCGAGGGGGGAACAACCCACCGGGGGGCGCCCCAGGTGCGCCCCGCTGGGTTGTGCTTACCTTGGTGGCCTCCCGCACCCCCTCTTCGCCCTATAAATTGTCAAATATTTCAAAAACCCTCGGGGTAACCCTAGATCAGAAGTTCCGCCGCCACAAGCCTCTGTAGGCATGAAAAACCAATCTACACCCCGTTCCGGCACTCCGCCGGAGGGGGAGATCATCACCGGTGGCCATCTTCATCATCCCGGCGGCCACCATGATGAGGATGGAGTAGTCCGCCCTCCGGGCTGAAGGTTTGTACCAGTAGCTATGTGTTTAATCTCTCTCTCTCGTGTTCTTGAGATGGCACGATCTTGATGTATCGCGGGCTTTGTTAATATAGTTTGATCATATGGTGCTTTCCCCTCTCTATCTTGTTGTGATGAATTGAGTTTTCCCTTTGAGATTTCGTTTTATCGGATTGAATACTTTTATGGATTTGAGAACACTTTATGTATGTATATGAATACATGTGGTGACAATTGGATATCGTATCGATTCACTTGATATATGTTTTGGCACTCAACTCACGGATTCCCGAGGTGACATTGGGGTAATCTATGCATGGGGGTTGATGCACGTTCTTGTCATTGTTTCTCCGGTAGAAATCTTGGGGCACCCTTTGAGGTTCTTTGTGTTGGATTGAGTATTATGAATCTAAAATTATTTGGTGTTATTTTAGTACGAACTCTTGGATAGATAGATCGGAAAGAATAGCTTCGAGGTGGTTTCGTACCGTACAAACAATTTCTTCTTATGTTCTCTGCTAGATAGGAACTTTGGAGTCATTCTTCATCGCACTTCGAGGGATGGTTATATGATCCAATTATATTAGCATTGTTGAGATATTGCACTAGCGAAAGTACGGACCCTAGGCCTCATTTTCAAGCATTGCAATACCATTTGTGCTCCATCTTATCTATTGTTACCTTGCTGTTTTTTATTGTTCCTATTACAAAAATCAATATCTACTATCATTACTACACATTTATCACCATCTCTTCATCAGACTAGTGCACCTATACAATTTTCCATTGTATTTGGTGTGTTGGGGACATAAGAGACACTTTGTTATTTGGTTGCAGGGTTGTTTTGGAGAGACCCTCTTCATCCTACGCCTCCCATGGATTGATAAACCTTAGGTCATCCACTTGAGAGAAAATTGCTACTGTCCTACAAAACTCTGCGCTTGGAGGCCCAACACGAGTCTACAAGAATAAAGTTGTGTAGTAGACATCAAGCTCTTTTCTGGCGCCGTTGCTGGGGAGGTGAGTGCGTGAAGGTATATCTTTAGATCTTGCAATTGTATCTTTTAGTTTCTTGTTTTATCACTAGTTTAGTTTTATAATAGAAACTACAAAAAAATGGAGATTGGGATACCTCAGGTTGTTCTTTATCTTTATAATGTCTACCTTGAGAATAAGGATTCCGATAATTGTGCTCAATTTCTAGAAAAAGAATTCAACACAATTTATGGCATAAAAACGTTGGGTGATGGGCATGATTGCAATATTGCTAATATGAATTCTTTGAATATCCATGATGTTAATGATGATTGCATTAGTCATGATAATGATGTCTCCTATAAGAATGTCAATTTTTGCGGAGTGAATTGGGAGTGCAATTGCGCACCAAAAAGGGAAGATGGATTTTGTAAGAAGCATAAATATTTAGAAACAAAAAAGTTGCAAGAGAGGCTAGGTGATTGTGCTGAAAGATTTATTTTTTCTCGCCATCCTTGTGAACTTTGCAACGAACGTGGTCATTTAAATCTCCAATCCAAATTGTTTCATGATCAAATCGTGTCCAAAAATTGTGACAACTTGATTACCCTTGAGCATCATAAAGAGCTTAGTCTTCTTTTGGGATATGAAGAAATGAAACGTATAACTGAGGGTATTCCAAAATTTAATCTCAAGAGATTTCTTGCTTTTGATCTAGAGGAAATTTATATGTTTTGTGCGGTAAATTGCATTGAGAATCCTTATATTGCCAACTATCTCATCCTTGTGAACTTTGCAATGAACGTGGTCATTTAAATCTCCAATCCAAATTGTTTCATGATCAAATCGTGTCCAAAAATTGTGATAACTTGTTTACCCTTGAGCATCATAAAGAGCTTAGTCTTCTTTTGGGGTATGAAGAAATGAAACGTATAACTGAGGGTATTCCAAAATTTAATCTCAAGAGATTTCTTGATTTTGATCTAGAGGAAATTTATATGTTTTGTGTGGAAGATTGCATTGAGAATCCTTATATTGCCAACTATCTAAAGACAAGAAAACAAATAGAATATGAAGAGAGTACTAATGAAAGGGAAAATATTTCCGAATACCCTCCTAGTGTTTATTATGATGAATCAGGTAACGAGGAGGAGCTTCTTATCCAATCAATCTCTTCAACAAGAAGCTTGATTTTTTTTATTAAACCCACACATGATGTGGTGAAGAATAAGAAAAGAAGAAATAATAGAGGCAAAAAGGTATCTCTCCCAAATAATGTTGCTCCTATTATTGTTGTGCCTCATGAAAATGAAACAAAAATAATTGTAGAAGATGATGCACTTGATGATGATTTTGTTATGCCTATTGCTTGTTGTGATAATTATGATTGGGAAGATAATGATACTTCTTATAATCTTGGAAATCTTTTTGGCACCAACTTGGGAAATTATGATGATAGCAATTGTTATACCGCTAATGCTATTCATACTATTAATGATGAGAGTGATTATGCTTATGATATGCCAAGCCACAAGCTTGGGGATGCTATGTTTGATGAGAATGACATGTTTGAGAATTTATTTGCTGCAATTAATGTTTGCCCCAAGCTTTGGGATGCTATGTTTAATGAAGATGATCTTTTTAGCCCCCCTACTTTGAATGATCAAATTTGCTATGATGATTGCATGCCTCCTATCTGTGATGAGAACAAAGTTGCTACTTATGATGATTATTGTGATGATACTTATGTTATAAAAAGTAGTGATGATTCTATTTATAAAAAAAATCATAGTTATGATTACCCTTTTCCTGAACATTGCTCTTTTAATGTGGAAACAATTTATAGTATTCGAGTTTCATATGATACTCCCACCATTATGAATGAGAAGAAATTTTCTTATGTGGAGAGTAATAAAATTTCTATGCTTGTGGATCATGAAAAGAATGATTTATGTAATGGTTATATTGATGAATCTATTCATGATGCTACTGAAAATTATTATGAGAGAGGAACTTATGATTCATGATGCTCTTGTTATGTTTCAATCCGTATCTTTTATGCGAGCATCATTGAACTCATCATGCCTAGCTAAAAGGCATAAAATAAAAGCGCTTGTTGGGAGACAACCCAACACTTTTACCTACTATTTTTGTGTGTTCACATGAATATGCTACTTTAGTGATCATGTTTTGTTAGGGAACGTAGCATGCAATTTAAAAAAAATTCCTATGCTCACGCAAGATCTATCTAGGAGATGCATAGAAACGAGAGGGGAGAGTGTGTCCACGTACCCTCGTAGACCGAAAGCGGAAGCGTTAGTTTAACGCGGTTGATGTAGTTGAACATCTTCGCGATTCAACCAATCAAGTACCGAACGTATGGCACCTCCGAGTTCAGCACACATTCAGCTCGATGACGTCCCCCGAACTCTTGATCCAGCAAAGTGTCGAGGGAGAGTTTCGTTAGCACGACGGCATGGTGACGGTGATGGTGAAGTGATCCATGCAGGGCTTCGCCTAAGCACTACGATAATATGATCGGAGGAGTAAACGGTGGAGGGGGGTCACCGCACACGGCTAAGAACAATTGTTGTGTCCTAGAGGCGCCCCCTGCCCCCGTATATAAAGGAGGGAGAGGGAAGGAGGCCGGCCTAGGGGCGCCCCAAGTGGGAGGAGTCCCACTTGGGCTCCTAGTCCAATTCGCCCCCTTTCCTATTATCGAAGGGGGAAAGGGGGAAGGAGAGGGAGAGGGAGAAGGAAAAGGGGGCGCTGCCCCCTCCCCTAGTCCAAATCGGACTCCCCATGGGGGGGTGCGTGCCACCCCTTGTGGGTTGCCTTGCCTCCCTCCTATGGCCCATATCTTCCCACGGGGGGTTCCAGTAACCCCCCCCCCCCAGTACTCTGATATGTACTGATACATTCCGAAACACTTCCGGTGTCCAAATACTATCATCCAATATATCAATCTTTACCTCTCAACCATTTGGAGACTCCTCGTCATGTACGTGATCTCATCCGGGACTCCGAACAATCTTTGGTCACCAAAACACATAACTCATAATACAAATCGTCATCGAACGTTAAGCGTGTGGACGCTACGGGTTCGAGAACTATGTACACATGACCGAGACACATCTTCGGGCAATAACCAACAGCGGAACCTGGATGCTCATATTGGTTCCTACATATTCTACGGAGATCTTTATCGGTCAAACCGTAATGACAACATACGTCATTCCCTTTTTCATCGGTATGTTACTTGTCCGAGATTCAATCGTCAGTATCTTCATACCTAGTTCAATCTCGTTACCGACAAGTCTCTTTACTCATTCTGTAATACATCACCCCACAACTAACTCATTAGTCACATTTCTTGCAAGGCTTATCATGATGTGTATTACCGAGAGGGCCCAGAGATACCTCTCCGATACTCGGAGTGACAAATCCTAATCTCGATCTATGCCAACCCAACAAACACCTTCGGAGACACATGTAGAGCATCTTTATAATCACCCAGATATGTTGTGACGTTTGATAGCACACAAGGTGCATAATCTCTTAGTCAAAGGAATATGTATAAGTCATGAAAAGCAGTAGCAATAAAACTTAACGATCATTATGCTAAGCTAACGGATGGGTCTTGTCCTAATGATCATTATGCTAAGCTAATGATCATTAGGAGTTGCATTCTCCTAATGATGTTATCTCGTTCATCAAATGACAACACATGTCTATGGTTAGGAAACTTAACCATCTTTGATTAACGAGCTAGTCTAGTATAGGCATACTAGGGACACTGTGTTTTGTCTATGTATCCACACATGTATCAAGTTTCCGGTTAATACAATTCTAGCATGAATAATAAACATTTATCATGATATAAGGAAATATAAATAACAACTTTATTATGGCCTCTAGGGCATATTTCCTTCAGTCTCCCACTTGCACTAGAGTCAATAATCTAGATTACATTGTAATGATTCTAACACCCATGGAGTCTTGGTGCTGATCATGTTTTGCTCGTGGAAAAGGCTTAGTCAACGGGTCTGCAACATTCAGATCCATATGTATTTTGCAAATCTCTATGTCTCCCTCCTTGACTTGATCACGGATGGATTTGAAGCGTCTCTTGATGTGTTTGGTTCTCTTGTGAAATTTGGATTCATTCGCTAAGGCAATTGCTCCAATATTGTCACAAAAGATTTTCATTGGACCCGATGCACTAGGTATTACACCTAGATCGGATATGAACTCCTTCATCCAGACTCCTTCATTTGCTGCTTCTAAAGCAGATATATACTCCGCTTCACATGTAGATCCCGCCACGACGCTTTGCTTGGAACCACACCAACTGGGAGCTCCACCATTCAATATAAATACGTATCCAGTTTGTGACTTAGAGTCATCCAGATCAGTGTCAAAGCTAGCATCAACGTAACCATTTACGACGAGCTCTTTGTCACCTCCATAAACGGGAAACATATCCTTAGTCCTTTTCAGGTATTCTAGGATGTTCTTGACCGTTGTCCAGTGATCCACTCATGGATTAATTTGGTACCTCCTTGCTAGACTTATAGCAAGGCACACATCAGGTCTGGTACACAGCATTGCATATATGATAGAACCTATGGCTGATGCATAGGGAATGACTTTCATTTTCTCTCTATCTTCTGCAGTGGCCGGGCATTGAGTCTAACCCAACTTCACACCTTGTAACACAGGCAAGAACCCTTTCTTTGATTCATCCATTTTGAACTTCTTCAAAACTTTATCAAGGTATGTGCTTTGTGAAAGTCCAATTAAGCGTCTTGATCTATCTCTATATATCTTGATGCCCAATATATAAGCAGCTTCACCGAGGTCTTTCTTTGAAAAACTATTATTCAAGTATCCTTTTATGCTATCCAGAAATTCTATATCATTTCCAATCAACAATATGTCATACAAATATAATATTAGAAATGCTACAGAGCTCCCACTCAATTTCTTATAAATATAGGCTTCTCCAAAAGTCTGTATAAAACCATATGCTTTGATCACCTCATCAAAGCGTATATTCCAACTCCGAGATGCTTGCACCAGTCCATAAATGGATCACTGGAGCTTGCACACTTTGTTAGCACCTTTAGGATCAACAAAACCTTCTGGTTGCATCATATACAACTCTTCTTTGAGAGATCCATTAAGGAATGCAGTTTGACGTCCATTTGCCAGATTTCATAATCATAAAATGCGGCAATTGCTAACATGATTCGGACAGACTTAAGCATCACTATGGGTGAGAAGGTCTCATCGTAGTCAACTCCTTGAACTTGTCGAAAACCTTTCGCAACAAGTCGAGCTTTATGGACAGTAACATTAATATCACCGTCAGTCTTCTTCTTGAAGATCCATTTATTCTCTATGGCTTGCCGATCATCGGCAAGTCAACCAAAGTCCATACTTTTTTCTCATACATGGATCCCATCTCAGATTTCATGGCCTCAAGCCATTTTGCGGAATCTGGGCTGATCATCGCTTCCTCATAGCTC
Organism: Triticum aestivum; assembly: GCF_018294505.1. NCBI lineage: Eukaryota > Viridiplantae > Streptophyta > Magnoliopsida > Poales > Poaceae > Triticum > Triticum aestivum. The sequence continues at coordinate 249,296,570 of NC_057805.1, forward strand.
GTAGGTTCGTCATGGTCTAGTAACATGACTTCCAGAACAGGATTACCGTACCACTCTGGTGCGGATCGTACTCTGGTTGACCTACAAGGTTCGGTAGTAACTTGATCTGAAGTTTCATGATCATCATCATTAGCTTCCTCACTAATTGGTGTAGGCATCACTGGAACTGATTTCTGTGATGAACTACTTTCCAATTCCAGACAAGGTACAATTACCTCATCAAGTTCTACTTTCCTCCCACTCTCTTCTTTCGAGAGAAACTCCTTCTCTAGAAATGATCCATTCTTACCAACAAATATCTTACCTTCGATCTGTGATAGAAGGTGTACCCAACAGTTTCTTTTGGGTATCCTATGAAGACGCACTTCTCCGATTTGGGTTCGAGCTTATCAGGCTAAAGCTTTTTCACATAAGCATCGCAACCCCAAACTTTAAGAAACGACAACTTAGGTTTCTTGCCAAACCATAGTTCATACGGTGTTGTCTCAATGGATTTAGATGGTGCCCTATTTAACGTGAATGCGGCTGTCTCTAATGCATAACCCCAAAACTATAGTGGTAAATCGATAAGAGACATCACAGATCGCACCATATCTAATAAAGTACAGTTATGACGTTCGGACACACCATTATGCAGTGGTGTTCCATGTGGCGTGAGTTGTGAAACTATTCCACATTGTTTTAAATGAAGGCCAAACTCGTAACTCAAATATTCGCCTCCGCGATTAGATCGTAGAAGCTTTATTTTCTTGCTATGATGATTTTCCACTTCACTCTGAAATTCTTTGAACTTTTCAAATGTTTCAGACTTATGTTTCATTAAGTAGATATACCCATATCTGCTCAAATCATCTGTGAAGGTCAGAAAATAACGATACCCACCGCGAGCCTCAACACTCATCGGACCGCATACATTGGTATGTATTATTTCCAATAAGTCAATAGCTCACTCCATTGTTCCGGAGAACGGAGTTTTAGTCATCTTGCCCATGAGGCATGGTTCGCAAGCATCAAATGATTCATAATCAAGTGATTCCAAAAGTCCATCTGCATGGTGTTTCTTCATGCGCTTTACAGCAATATGACCTAAACGGCAGTGCCACAAATATGTTGCACTATCATTATCAGCTTTGCATCTTTTGGCATCAATATTATGAATATGTGTATCACCACGATCGACATTCAACAAAAATAGACCACTCTTCAAGGGTGCATGACCATAAAAGATATTACTCATATAAATAGAACAACCATTATTCTCCGATTTAAATGAATAATCGTCTCGCGTCAAACAAGATCCAGATATAATGTTCATGCTCAACGCTGGCACCAAATAACAATTATTCAGGTCTAAAACTAATCCCGAACGTAGATGTAGAGGTAGCGTGCCGACGGCGATCACATCGACCTTGGAACCATTCCCGACGCGCATCTTCACCTCGTCCTCAGCCAATCTTTGTTTAATTCGCAGCCCCTGTTTCGAGTTGCAAATATGAGCAACAGAACCAGTATCAAATACCCAGGCGCTACTACGAGCATTAGTAAGGTACACATCAATAACATGTATATCAAATATACCTTTGTTCACTTTGCCATCCTTCTTATCCGCTAAATACTTGGGGCAGTTCCGTTTCTAGTGTCCAGTCCCTTTGGAGTAGAAGCACTCAATTTTAGGCTTAGGTCCAGACTTGGGCTTCTTCCAAGGAGTGACAACTTGCTTTCCATTCTTCTAGAAGTTCCCCCCTCTTTCCCTTGCCCTTTTTCTTGAAACTAGTGGTCTTGTTAACCATCAACACTTGATGCTCTTTCTTGATTTCTACCTCCGCAACTTTGAGCATAGTGAAGAGCTCGGGAATTGTCTTATCCATCCCTTGCATATTATAGTTCATCACGAAGCCTTTGTAGCTTGGTGGCAGTGATTGAGGAACTCTGTCAATAACACTATCATCACGAAGGTTAACTTCCAGGTTAGTCAAGTGGTTATGGTACCCAGACATTCTAAGTATGTGTTCACTGACAAAACTAGTCTCCTCCATCTTGCAGCTATAGAACTTTTTGGAGACTTCATATCTCTCAACTCGGGCATTTGCTTGAAATATTAACTTCAACTCCTGGAACATCTCATATGGTCCTGACGTTCAAAACGTCTTTGAAGTCCCGATTCTAAGACGTAGAGCATGGCACACTGAACTATAGAGTAGTCATCAGACCGTCTGTGCTAGATGTTCAAAGTGTCTACATTAGCGGGAGGGGGCTTTTCACCTAGCGGTGCATCAAGGACATAATTCTTCTGTGCAGCAATGAGGATAATCCTCAAGTTACAGACCCAGTCCGTGTAGTTGCTACCATCATCTTTCAACTTAGCTTTATCTAGGAACGCATTAAAATTCAAGGGAACGGTAGCACGGGCCATTGATCTACAACATAGATATGCAAAAACTATCAGGACTAAGTTCATGATAAATTAAGTTCAATTAATCATATTACTTAAGAACTCCCACTTAGATAGACATCCCTCGAGTCATCTAAATGATCACGTGATCCATATCAACTAAACGATGTCCGATCATCACGTGAGATGGAGTAGTTTTCAATGGTGAACATCTCTATGTTGATCATATCTACTATATGGTTCACGTTCGACCTTTCGGTCTCCAGTGTTCCGAGGCCATGTCTGTACATGCTAGGCTCATCACGTTTAACCCGAGTATTCCGTAGTGCAAAACTGTCTTGCACCTGTTGTATGTGAACGTAGAGCTTATCACACCCAATCATCACGTGGTATCTCGGCATGACGAACTGTGCCAACGGTACATACTCAGGGAGAACACTTATACCTTGAATATTTAGTGAGGGATCATCTTATAATTCTACCGCCGTACTAAGCAAAATAAGATACATAAAAGATAAACATCACATGCAATCAAAATATGTGACATGATATGGCCATCATCATCTTGTGCCTTTGATCTCCATCTCCAAAGCACCGTCATGATTTCCATCATCACCGTCTTGACACCTTGATCTCCATCGTAGCATCGTTGTCGTCTCGCCAACTATTGCTTCTACAACTATCGCTAACACATAGTGATAAAGTAAAGCAATTACATGGCGTTTGCATTTCATACAATAAAGCGACAAGAATAAGGCTCCTGCCAGTTGCCGATAACTTTTACAAAACATGATTATCTCATACAATAACGTATATCACATCATGTCTTGACCATATCACATCACAACATGCCCTGCAAAAACAAGTTAGACGCCATCTACTTTGTTGTTGCAAGTTTTACGTGGCTGCTACGGGCTTCTAGTAAGAACGGTTCTTACCTACGCATCAAAACCACAATGATGTTTCGTCAAGTTTGCTATTTTAACCTTCAACAAGGACTGGCCATAGTCAAATTTGATTCAACTAAAGTTGGAGAAACAAACACCCGCCAGTCACCTTTTGCAAAACAAGTTGCATGTCTGTCGGTGGAACCGGTCTCATGAACGTGGTCATGTAAGGTTGGTCCGGGCCGCTTCATCCAACAATACTGCTGAATAAAAATAAGACGTTGGTGGTAAGAAGTATGACTATGATCTCCCACAACTCTTTGTGTTCTACTCGTGCATATCATCTACACATAGACCTGGCTCGGATGCCACTGTTGGGAAACGTAGCATGCAATTTCAAAAAAAATCCCACGCTCACACAAGATCTATCTAGGAGATGCATAGCAACGAGAGGGGAGAGTGTGTCCATGTACCCTCGTAGACCGAAAGCAGAAGCGTTAGTTTAACGTGGTTGATGTATCGAACGTCTTCGTGATTCAACCGATCAAGTACTGAACGCACGGCACCTCCGAGTTCAGCACACATTCAGCTCGATGACGTCCCTCGAACTCTTGATCCAGCAAAGTGTCGAGGGATAATTTTGTCAGCACGACGGCGTGGTGACTGTGATGGTGAAGTGATCCGCGCAGGGCTTCGCCTAAGCACTACGCCAATATGACCGGATGAGTAAACGGTGGAGGGGGGGGCGCACATGGCTAAGAATAATTGGTGTGTTCTAGAGGCGCCCCTGCCCCGTATATAAAGGAGGGAGAGGGGAGTAGGCCGGCCTAGGGGCTACCTTGCCTCCCTCCTATGGCCCATATCTTCCCCCGGGGGGTTCCGGTAACCCCCCTGGTACTCCGATACGTACCCGATACATTCCGAAACACTTCTGGTGTCCGAATACTATCATCTAATATATCAATCTTTACCTCTCGACCATTTCGAGACTCCTCGTCATGTCCGTGATCTCATCCAGGACTCTGAACAATCTTCGGTCACCAAAACACAAAACTCATAATACAAATCGTCATCGAACGTTAAGCGTGCGGACCCTACGGGTTCGAGAACTATGTAGACATGACCGAGACAAATCTCCGGTCAATAACAAACAGTGGAACCTGGATGCTCATATTGGTTCCTACACATTCTACGAAGATCTTTATCGGTCAAAACGTAATGACAACATACGTCATTCCCTTTGTCATATGTATGTTACTTGTCCGAGATTCGATGGTCGGTATCTTCATACCTGGTCCAATCTCATTACCGACAAGTCTCTTTACTCGTTCTGTAATACATCATCCCGCAACTAAGTCATTAGTCACATTTCTTGCAAGGCTTATCATCCCAAAGATGCCCCTCCGATACTCGGAGTGACAAATCCTAATCTCGATCTATGCCAACCCAACAAACACCTTCGGAGACACCTGTAGAGCATCTTTATAATCACCCAGTTACGTTGTGACATTTGATAGCACACAAGGTGTTCCTCTGGTATTCGGGAGTTGCATAATCTCATAGTCAAAGGAATATGTATAAGTCATGAAGAAAGCAGTAGCAATAAAACTTAATGATCATTATGCTAAGCTAACAGATGGGTCTTGTCCATCACATCATTCTCCTAATGATGTGATCCCGTGCATAAAATGACAACACATGTCTATGGTTAGGTAACTTAACCATCTTTGGTTAACGAGCTAGTCTAGTAGAGGCATACTAGGGACACTGTGTTTTGTCTATGTATCCACACATGTAAGTTTCCGGTTAATACAATTCTAGCATGAATAATAAAAATTTATCATGATATAAGGAAATATAAATAACAACTTTATTATTGCCTCTAGGGAATATTTCCTTCATATTTATTGCTTTTGTTTCAATAAAGTGCCAAGTAAAGCCTTTGGGATAGTGTGGATGATAGTTGACTTGATTCTGTCCAAAAACAGAACCTTTTGTGCTCAGTCCAGGAATTTTGAAAATTCACTGGAATGTGCTTTTGATCTGAATTTTTTATAGGTGATAGATATACAAATTCCCTACGTTCTCCTAATTTTGCAGAAGTTTTGGAGTAGCATAAGTTTGGTTGGAGTACAGATTCCTACACACTGTTCTGTTTTTGACAGATTCTGTTTTCAATGCATAATTTGCTTGCTTTCTAGTTTCTATGGCTTATATTGCTCAATATAAATTGTGGAAATGATATGGTATAGTAGGCATTGTGTGAGAACAATTATGAATCTGGTCTTTGGCAGTGCCAAAAGTGAGTGGTTTGCTCTTTATCATACTAACCTATCTCACGAAGTTTTGTTAAGTTTTGTGTGATTGAAGTTTTCAAGTTTTCGGTGAGATATCGATATGAGGAGAATAATGAGTGACAAGACCCTAATATTGGGGATGCCCAAGGCACCCCAAGGTAATATTGAAGGAATATCCAAGCAACTAAGCTTGGGGATGCCCCGGAAGGCATCCCCTCTTTCGTCTTCAACATTATCGGTAATCTCACTTGGAGCTATGTTTTCATTCGTCACATGATATGAGTTTTACTTGGAGCATCATTTTCTTTTGTTAGGCTTTGCTTGCTGTTATTTATAATATTTTTTTCATCTTTCTTTTCAATAAAAATGCCAAGGATAGCCTTTACCATGCTTATTTTGCAAGTCTATGTGTTGCTGTTTCAAAACAGAAAGTTAATCGTTGTTGCAAAAATTCCTGAGAATAGTCAGAATGTGATAAAATGTTGAAACTTTTTGCACAATAAGCTCTGATAAATTTTCTACAGCATGGTAAATTTTCATAATTTTTGGAGTTAAAAAAGTATTGATACTCTTGCATTCTTTACAGACTATACTGTTTTGGCAGATTGCTGTTATGTTTGCATTGTTTGCATATGTTTGCTTGTTTAATGATTCTATTTGAGGATAGGAGTATTGAATATGCAGAGTCATTTAGTATGCAATGTTGAATAATAATTTTAGTGATTTTCTATAGTAGAGAATGATAAGGTTTTTGCATTGGTTTATACTAACTTATCTCACGAGTTCTTGTTGAGTTTTGTGTGGATGAAGTTTTTAAGATTTAGGGAAACCATGGTATAAAAGGAATTAAGGAGACACAAAAGCTCAATCTTGGGGATGCCCAAGGCACCCCAAGATAATATTTCAAGAAGTCTCAAGCATCTAAGCTTGGGGATGCCCCGATAGGCATCCCACCTTTCTTCTTCAACAATTATCGATTAGTATCGGTTGAGCCTAAGTTTTTGCTTCTTCACATGATATGTGCTATTCTTAGAATGTCATTTTATTTTCATTTTGCTTGCTGTTTTAATACTTAAATCTGAAAGTTTTTAAATAAGAGAGAGTCCACAATTAGCTACCTATTTACTTAACTACTCGCTTGATCTTCACTTATATCTTTTTGGAGTAGCTTGTCATTTACTCTTGTGCTTCACTTATATCTTATGAGTAAATTGTTGAATGAAATGAATATCATGAAGTTGAAATTATATCATGCCTAGTAGTAGCTTCACATTGGGTTTAGAAAGTGAAATCTTTTGAAGCTTGACAATCACAATATTGGTCATACAAGCAATTCATGAATGATTAGTAGAAGGAAGAGACCTTTCACATGCAAATACACTATCTTGGAAATCCTTTGTGATTGTGAGCCCCCATCAAAATATTATATGCCAAAATTGTTGAGGTTGGACAAGGAAGACAACGTAATGATTTATGTTTGTGCACATTCACATAGAAGCTATATTGTCATAGATCCTTCAACATGTGGTGCTTGCCCCCATCTTTGCTAGCCAAAAATTCCGCACCAAGTAGAGATACTACTTGTGCATCCAAAAACCCTTAAACCCAAATCTTATTTTCAAGAGTCCACCACACCTACCTAAGGATTGAGTAAGATCCTTCAAGTAAGTTGTCATCGGTGCAATAAGGCAATAAAAATTGCTTCTAAAAGTGTTAGATCCTTTAGTGTAAGAGAAAATTGAGCGTTGTACGAACTTGTGATGGCAAAGAATAAAAGCGACAGACTGCATAATAAAGGTTGCCATCATAAGGGGCAATATAAAGGTTGCTAGCATAGAAACAAAAAGCGCATGGCAACCTCTGCTTCCCTTTGCGAAGAGCCTACCTTTTACTTTTATGTATTTACTTTCATGCAAGAGTCAAAGTTTTTCTCTTTATTCCTTTTTATTTTCCCTTTTGGCAAGCATAATGTGGCGAGGAAAGATCTAGGCACATATATCCAGTTGGATATGGGTAGCATGAGTTATTATTGTTGACATCACCCTTGAGGTGAATACATTGGGAGGCGAAATTATAAGCCCCTATCTTTCTATCTGTCCGGTTGGAACATTTTGCTCATGTGTATGTGGTGAGTGTTAGCAATCATAGAAGACTATATGATGGTTGAGTATGTGCAGCTCTTACTTAGACTCTGTTGAATAAGTTGAATTCCAATTGTTTGGTGACTAAGAATATAGGTTGTTGAGTTTCAAGAAAATTCATTGTTTGGACCTTAACATGTGAATTGGTTGCTACTTTGTCATGATGAGTTTTATGAGAAAGAGTTGCTGTTATGATGCTAGGGAAAGTGATTGAAATTATCATTGATCAAACTTATGCACTTTGCTAGCATTCACACTTCATAAATTATTTCTTTTATCATTTACGTACTCGAGGACGAGGAGGAATTAAGCTTGGCGATGCTGATACGCCTCCAACGTATCTATAACTTATGAAGTATTCATGATGTTATATTATCATTCTTGGATGTTTTATAATCATTTTATAGCAAATTTATATCATTTTTTGGGACTAACCTATTGACATAGTGCCCAGTGCCAGTTGTTGTTTTTGCTTGTTTTTACATCGCAGAAAATCAATACCAAACGGAGTCCAAACGCAGCGAAACTTTTTGTGGATTTTTTTACGGACCAGAAGACATCCAATGGGCTAGAGTAGCACCTGGGGGGTGCCCCGAGGGGGGCACAACCCTCCAGGGCATGCATGGGCCCCCAGGCGTGCCCCGATGGTTTGTGCCCACATCGGTGGCCTCCCGCACCCCCTCTTCGCCCTATAAATTGTCAAATTCCAAAAACCCTCGGGGTAACCCTAGATCAGAAGTTCCGCCGCCGCAAGCCTCTGTAGTCATGAAAAACCAATCTAGACCCCGTTCCGGCACTCCGCCGGATGGGGAGATAATCACCGGTGGCCATCTTCATCATCCCGGCGGCCACCATGATGAGGAGGGAGTAGTCCACCCTCGGGGCTGAGGGTTTGTACCAGTAGCTATGTGTTTAATCTCTCTCTCGTGTTCTTGAGATGGCACGATCTTGATGTATCGCGGGCTTTGTTAATATAGTTGGATCATATGGTATTTTCCCCTCTCTATCTTGTTGTGATGAATTGAGTTTTCCCTTTGAGATTTCGTTTTATCGGATTGAATACTTTTATGGATTTGAGAACACTTATGTATGTCTTGCTATGAATACCCGTGTTGACAATGGGGTATCGTATTGATTCACTTGATATATGTTTTGGCACTCAAGTCGCGGATTCCCGAGGTGACATTTGGGTAATCTATGCATGGGGGTTGATGCACGTTCTTGTCTTTGTTTCTCCGGTAGAAATCTTGGGGCACCCTTTGAGGTTCTTTGTGTTGGATTGAGTATTATGAATCTGAAATTATTTGGTGTTATTTTAGTACGAACTCTTGGATAGATCAACCGGAAAGAATAGCTTTGAGGTGGTTTCGTACCCTACAAACAATTTCTTCTTATGTTCTCCGCTAGATAGGAACTTTGGAGTGACTCTTCATCGCACTTTGAGGGATGGTTATATGATCCAATTATATTAGCATTATTGAGAGATTGCACTAGGGAAAGTACGGACCCTAGGCCTCATTTTCAAGCATTGCAATACCGTTTGTGCTCCATTTTATCAATTGTTACCTTGCTGTTTTTTATTGTTCCTATTACAAAAATCAATATCTACTATAATTACTACACTTTTATCACCATCACTTCGCCGAACTAGTGCACCTATACAATTTGCCATTGTATTTGGTGTGTTGGGGACACAAGAGACTCTTTGTTATTTGGTTGCAAGGTTGTTTGAGAGAGACCATCTTCATCCTACGGCTCCCAAGGATTGATAAACCTTAGGTCATCCACTTGAGGGAAAATTTCTACTGTCCTACAGAACTCTGCGCTCGGAGGCCCAACAAGAGTCTACAAGAATAAAGTTGTGTAGTAGACATCATATTCCCATGGCCATATTTTGATATATCAGAGAGAGAGAGAGAGAGAGAGAGAGAGATGAGTCACTTGGGTGAAGTCAAAGAAATGCCCAAGTGATTAAGTCCAAATGAGATGATTCAAAACTCAAATTCATATCAAAATGCAATAAAAATCCAGAAAAAGAAAGAGGGCAAAAACTAGGGTGTCACATATTCTGAGATGATGGCCTCCGGAAATCAAAACAAAAACACTCCTGAAAAGCTTCGAATGGTTGTGAAAGGAATTCTCACAATCGAAACCAATTGAGAGGATAGCAATAAGCTTGAACCATGAATCTTCAAAAGAATGGAGCAAGATTTAGAGAAAAACTCTTCTTCGGTCTTCAATGCTGGAAAAGAGAACGAAGAACACCACCATGAATTGTTGAAACACTCTGGAACAATAAATAATAGGAAGGTTGAACCAAAGATGAAAGAATTCGAAAGTGAACTTGGAGGATACATTTGGCTGATGAGAATTCATTCTTACGTCAAACATGGAAATGAATTTGAGAATAACTCTGATTTTTTAGAAGAGTTAGGTAAGATCCTCGGGAAAAGACATGTGTGTTATGGGCCCACTCAAAAGAAACACCGTTGAAACAATTTTTGAAGAGATATTGCACCGGATGAATTAAATGGCTACAACCTCAAAATATCTTGAACGGATTAAGAATGGAATAGCGAATCTTCTGAGATATCTTCAACACTCCGGAAAAAAATGAACAACGAGAGGTGAATGATTAAGAGGTGCACCGGCATGAGAAAGCATTTGAAACGAGGAAATGGATATGACTAGCACCGAAAGCTTGAATTTAGTCCACCAGAAAAGGAAGGAGAATGAAGAATGATAAACTTGTAGCTCCTGAGCATTTTCATGAGGAACCGCCGGATGGAACTTGTAAGAGAAGTACGACGAAAATTCACATAAATAAAAGGATACTTGATTAAGAAATCTGAGGCCTTGGAGAAAAGGGTGGGACGGTGGAAAAAACAAAGGCAACTTGGGACAGATGAAACGAACACCGTTGGGAAAACTGAGAATTGATCTTGCAAATGGGGAAAATGATAGGATCATCTTGAAGAGAAGCGCACCGGTTGGGAAAGAATTGCATGACAATCTCGATGATCAAGATGGATCAGTACTCCCATAGAAATATGAGAACACAACTTAGGAAAAAGGTATGGAACAACACTCATAACGTCAAAGCAACTCGAATATCACAACCCAAAACAAAACAAAGGATTTGGCTTGCAGAATAAGCCTGAAACAAACATATGATAGAGATTTGATCCGAAATTTTCATGGTGGGGCCCACACGGGCTCGATCATACAACACCATCATGTATAAGGCAGTGCACATGACATACGAAGCGTCCCCGAGCCATAGCAAAGCTACACAAGGCTCATTAAGACACAACAAGACCACTATAAAACCGACCGTATACAGGTGGACCACTAGACGTCGAACCCCAATCTCGTATCATGCATTTGTCAGAAAGATATCCTGGGTAACTACTTGAACTCCCACCTAGGAACTCCCGAAATTTTCTGGTTATGCAATCTAGTCCAACGGATACAAGGAGAAAAAATAATCACACAACTCCTAGCAGAACTCTACGCTCCAAATGTATCACATCCGCCAACAAATAACCAAGGAAACCTCAGAAAAACTCGTGTACCTCAGACCTTCGTAAACAACAATGATACTAGTCATGGAAGATCATCCATGCTATCTCCTTCAGTACCGGGGATAAGTTACATCACTATTTGCCACCGTGAAAAGTATAGCGGTGTTTCGATGTCGGCGTCCTCTGGTATTCCGGAACTGAAATAATCGCGAATGTGACAAGAACCCCTTGGAGGTCAACTCCCCGGAAGAAGTGAAATCAGACAGGAGGCACCAAGAACAGAGTTCCATCACATCGATATCGCAGCGATCCCAACAATACCCGCGTGATCCTAAAAAAATTGAGTGAGAAGAGTACTAGAATCCAAACACCTATGTCGCAAGTCCTCACCAGAGTGACGAAGGGGATAAGGAGTAAAAATAATTCCTACTCTCCGATATATATCCAGGACTCAAAATAGTTTTTTTCTAGACTCGAAAACGACAACGATTCGATCATTCAAGGGGGCTCCTGCGGTCAGTAAGGCTCTGATACGAAGTTGTAGCGCCCAAGATGCAATTCTATTATGATCCCATTCTAAATTAATGATTGGGGCAGAATCACATTTCGAGCGCATAGCAAGGTGGATATCATTACAACATACCATGTACTGAATAGATGAGAATACCAGATAAAGGCTTACACTCGCCACAAGCTACATCATGAATACATGAATACATCAATACATAGTAATCATCATACAGAAGAGCAGGATCCGACTATGGATAAAACCAAACGAAAATAAGAACGACATCCACCCTGCTAATCCCAGGCTCCCGACCCGAAAACTATCCCTTGATCGATGAAGAAGAAGCACAAGAAGAACTCCAAAGCAAACATGCATCGCTCTCACATCAAAGCATTACTTTACATGTACCTGCACCTATTGTTGTAGTAATCTGTGAGCCACGCAGACTCAGCAATCCCATTACCATGGGTATCAAAACTAGCAAAGCTTAATGGGTACGGAATGGTTAAGTGGTGAGGTTGCAGCAGCAAAGCATTAAGCACAAAGCATTTGTATGGTGGCTAACTTACGATTACAAGAGTAAGAAGAGTAAACTACGCATAACATTCGCAAACTAGTAATGATCAATAAGTGATCCTGAACTACTTACGAGTCAAACATAACCCCACCGCGTCTCTTCCCGAACCCTCAAAAAGAGACGATCATGGTTACGCATGCGGTTGGTGTATTTTATTTGTGTTTAGTACCAAGTTCTCTACAACCGGATATTATAAATTTCCAAATCGCCACATAACCGTGGGCACGGCTTCCGAAAAGATTTAACCCTACAGGGGTGCTCCAACTTAATCCATTATAAACTACCACACGCATCCGATGGAACATCCTCACACCATGTAGAAGACGATGCTTACGATAAGGAATCCCGGTGGACAAGTCACTCGTCAAATGTGCAAATAAACTAGCAAGACCACCCGGTTTGTTTTCACCTCGATAAGAGCTGCGCGTATCTCGTTCTCAGGACACAACCATCTATGCGAAGTGGAATATAGCCAAAATACCATCGAGTTGCCCCGAGGCGGCACCGCCGACTGCTAGGCAGGTGGACCAACACTCATGAGGACCACTATCCCGGTTTGTTGATTAATTATCCATGTGGGCCGGCAGGTCCCTATGCAAGTTTTAGTTGTTATTAGGCAAATAGTAAAACCAACATTGGGTCTTGCTGGAAGAGTTAAACCTAAGCGAATGATCAGGGGGGTCCCCATAAAACCTCACACATGTTAGGAGCGCTCATCATGGAATATAGCACCGGTATGACGGAAACTAAGGCGGCATGAGTGGAACAAAACACCAGGCAAAAGGCCGAGCCTTCCATCCATTGCCAAGTATATAGGTGCTTTAATTAAATAAGAGGTATTGTGATATCCCATGATATCCATGACCCAACATGGAACAACCTGCAACTGCACCTGCAACTAGCAACGTTGTAAGATGGGCTGAACAACGTAGTAACGTAGCCAAACAACGGTTTGCTGGGATGGTGGAAGGTTAGAGACTTATCATGGCAATTTGGGAGGCTGACAAAGAAGTGGTAGGTAGCTTGACATAGCGATAGCATCGAGACAACTAGCAAGCAAAGATAGTAGTGATATCCAAGGTAATGATCATCTTGCCGGAAATCCTGCTAGGAAGAAAACCGAGTCCATGAAGTAGACGAACCAACGTAGTCGAATGAATCCTCACAATCGCAACATTACCGGAACCATCGGGAAGAAGGACAAGCAGAAAGAAGCAAACAACACGGTAAACCAACAAGCACAATCATGACATGATGCACAACCAAGTATGATGGATGTCTGGTTTAATGTGGCTTGGCATGGCAAGAGCAACAATCGCATACTACAAATTAAGTGGAGCTCAATATGCTATGAGTTGCGTATTGATGAAACACCACATTCAATTAGTTGGTTTGCTCTTGTTTATGTACATGACAAGAGTAAATGTTGGTTAACATGGCAAAAGGTGAACCATAATTAATCTACCTATCTAGGCAAGTTAAATGAGGCCGGAATCAACAAACAACAATTCCGAAAAATCCCCGTATGCATATTTGGAATTTGCTACTGTTCTGCGTAAAGCACAATTTTAATGTTGTTAAACAACAAATAAAGTGCACCAAGTTAACCTTCACATTTTTTCACTCCATTTACATATAAAGTTTATTTAAATCGGAGCTACAGTTAATTAGTTACGAAATAAACCATTTTAACATGTCAATCATGTTAGTTAATGCAAACAATAATTTTAAAACATTTTTTTACCATGGATAAGAGTTGCAAATTATGAAACTACATGAAATTCTAAGAATTTTACATATATAAGTTGTTTAATTCCGATGCACGGTTATGGAGTTATTAAATGCATGATCATGAGGTTTTTTGTAAAACCGTAATTATTCAGATAAACAGATAATTCGTCCCATGAAAAAAAAATGTGTCGGGCTGAAATCTGGATCGACTGGGTTGCTCACTATGGGCTGAGGCCCAGGTCGGTGGAGAGGTGGAGACAGGCCAGCAGGGACAGCGCACTGGGCTTGGGACGCGCTGGGCCTTGGCAGCTTGGCTGGAGGCGGTCGATGGAGAAGTCAACGCGGGCGAGCGACAGAGGAACGACTACAGAGGAGGTGACGCGAGCAGGGACGGTCTCTGGCCTGTTTCAGCCAGATCTAACGACGACGCGCGCAGGGACGACGAACTTGGCGCGGGGGAGCATGGATCCTCGGCGGGGCACTCAAGGAGGACCCGATCCGACCAGGGGGATGCCGGACCTAGCCGGTGGCGGCGAGGCAGAGTAGGACCAGCGGTGGAC